>NC_134356.1:35985821-36093321 GCF_048569485.1 Anomaloglossus baeobatrachus | reverse complement strand
CTGATATCCCTCTTTCCCTCAACACCCAGCTTTCCATGTTCTGATATCTATCGTATCCTCAGCACCCAGCTGTCCATGTTCTGATATCTATCGTGTCCTCAGCACCCAGCTTTCCATGTTCTGATATCTATCGTGTCCTCAGCACCCAGCTTTCCATGTTCTGATATCTATCGTGTCCTCAGCACCCAGCTGTCCATGTTCTGATATCTATCGTGTCCTCAGCACCCAGCTTTCCATGTTCTGATATCCCTCTTTACCTCAGCACCTAGCTTTCCATGTTCTGATATCCATCTTGTCCTCAGCACCCAGCTTTCCAATGCTCTACTATACAGCTTTCCCTCAGCACCCAGCTTGCTGCAGTGGTTAAATAGTGGTGTATCCCAGCATTCCCCTGCTGAAGATACAAAGTCTTTTGTTCTCTGGCCGCCTTGGGGGAAGGTTCTGCAGTAGAAGTTTCCTGTGCTCAGGCTATATCTTTTTGGTTATTTTTTCCCCCTGTTTATCTTTATTTCCCTGGTCTGTTGATAGTGCAGCGATGAGGTCTAGAGAACCCCACCTGCCCCTCACTAGTCAGGGCACCTATAGGGTCTTCCGAGGGTCTCAGGTTCCTGTTCGGCGACAGTTGCGGAGACTGTATAAGGACTGGTGAGGAGACGAGGGACAGCTGCAGATGAGGTTAGGAGGTGCCCCTCAACCCCTCTCACAAGTTCCAGTGCCTCCCGTTGTTTTTGTGTCCCCCAACGCCCCCATTTCCTTGTGTTTTTTTCGTTGTGCATCAGATCTAGGTAGGTCTGAACGCCCCTCGCAACGCCTGCTACACCCGGCAAGAAGGCTCCTGGCCGGTTTAATCTAAGAAAAATGGAATCTTCTTGTCTAGACGGTGGCTCTCTGTTCTCTTATGTTCCCTCCGAATAAGAAAACCCAACCGCTAAGTTTGTTCCATGATATGAAGCCAAAACAGATGTTACTGGAATATTTCGATTTGTGCTAAATTCTAAATCTATAGCAATGACCTGGCAAACAGCTAAGTGCTTATGTTTTGTTTTCTTCTATTTGGAGGGCGGTGGTAGGGGGTAGATTGGGTGTTTTCTTGAAATTGCGCCCAATTAGTCACTTTTCTTCCCCGGTGTCCTGTGACTCATTAATGTTACAAGGTGTCAAGTGTGAATGGGGAGCAGGGGTGTTACATTTGGTGTTCTCTCTCACACACTCTCTCATACTGGTTACTGGAAGTTCAGCATGGCTCCTCATGGAAAAGAATTCTCTGAGGATCTGAAAAAAAAAATTGTTCCTCTATATAAAGATGGCCGAGGCTTTAAGAAGATTGCCACCACCCTGACACTGAGCTGCAGCACGGTGGCCAAGACCATACAGCGGTATAACAAGACAGAATATACTCATATCAGGCCTCACCATGGACGACCACAGAAGTTGAGTGCACGTGGTCAGCGTCATATCCAGAGGTTGTCTTTTTAGAATAGACGTATGGGTTGCGCCAGCATTGCTGCAGAGGTTACAGGGGTGAGGGGTCCGCCTGTCAGTGCTCAGACCATACACCACACACTGCAGAGGTTACAGGGGTGGGGGGGTCCGCCTGTCAGTGCTCAGACCATACGCCGCACACTGCAGAGATTACAGGGGTGCAGGGAGGGTCCGCCTGTGAGGGCTCAGACCATACGCCGCACACTGCAGAGGTTACAGGGGTGGGGGGTCCGCCTGTCAGTGCTCAAACCATACGCTGCACACTGCATCACAGTGGTCTGCATTGTTGTCGTCCCAGAAGGAAGTGTCTTCTAAAGATTCAGAAGAAAGCTGCAGTTTGCTGAAGACAAGTAGACTAAGGACATAGATTACTGGAACCATCCTGTGATCTTCTGAGACTAAGATAAACTTGTATTGTGTGTAGCGTGAACCAGGTGAGAAGCACAAAGACAAGTGTGTCCTCCCTACAGTCAGTCATGGTGGTCGAGGGTCATATCAGTGGTCAGACCATACACCGCACACTGCAGAGGTTACAGGGGTAAGGGGGTCTGCCTGTCAGTGCTCAGACCATACACTGCACACTGCAGAGGTTACAGGGGTGGAGGGTCCGCCTGTCAATGCTCAGACCATACGCCGCACACTGCAGAGGTTACAGGGGTGAGGGGGTACGCCTGTTAGTGCTCAGACCATACGCCGTACACTGCATCACAGTGGTCTGCATTGTTGTTGTCCCAGAAGGAAGTCTCTTCTAACGATGATTCAGAAGAAAGCTGCAAACAGTTTGCTGAAGACAAGTAGACTAAGGACATTGATTACTGGAACCATCCTGTGGTCTGATGAGACTAAGATAAATTTGTATCGTGTGTAGCGGGACCAGGTGAGAAGCACAAAAACAAGTGTGTCCTGCCTACAGTCAGGCATGGTGGTGGAGGGTCATGCTTTGGGGCTGCATGAGTGCTTCCGGCTGTGGGGAGATACCATTCATTGAGGGAACCATAAATGCCAACATGTCCTGTGACATACTGAAGCAAAGCATGATCCCCTCCCTTCATATTCCAACATGACGACCACTGCCTCACTAAAGAAACTGAGGGTAAAGATACTGGACTGGCCAAGCGTCTCCAGACCTAAACCCTATGGAGCATCTGTGGGGCCTCCTCAAATGGAAGGTGGAGGAGCACAAGGTCTCCAACATCCGCCAGCAACGTGATGCCGTCATGGAGGATGGAAGAGGATCCAGCGGCTCCTGTGATCCCTTTTTTTTTTGCTTTTACAAGACGCTCTCATGTATTCTATAATGTGACATCTCTGAAATGTTGTACCCGGAATATAAGAGAGGAAAGCAATGGGTCCCCGGGGACGAGCTCAGCCGCAGAACATCACATGCAGAAATCTGGTTTCCTTTTTAAATGTTGTACTGAAGCCATAATAACAGATGTTCCATGTTTCCAGCAGAAAGACTGATTATAATCACCGCTGTGCTGTAATAACAGAACGAGGCTGGTTACAAATAATCTAAATATGAGGGTAACATATGTGTAATACACGGGTATTAATACTGTGCATGTGGATGAGTGTAGCAACACACAAAAGAGTGTGCATATAGTATACACACAGTATAACCACATGCTAAACACATGGGGTGAATTCTTAAAGTCGGTTTTGCTCTCGGAAAAGTTGCCAATATGTGCTCCAAATTTATCAGTCTTGCGATATTTGCTCAATTTGCCAGATCTTTAGATATAACTAGTGATGCGTGAGCGTGCTCACCACTGCTCGATACTCGAAGATCACAGGTGCACAAGTGCCATGCTTGAGTCCCCACCCCACATGTTTTGCGGCTGTTAGACAGCCAATCAACATGCAGGGTTTGCCTGCCATGAGCGGTAATGCCGTAGCCATGTTGCAGTTACTGTAGGGATAGCTGCTGGAGGAGGAATAGTTAGGGATTAGATCAGGCATATAGGCAGGGTTTATTGCCTTACAGTCCTTTATACTTAAATTGCTGCTGAAACCTAAAACCAAAAGTCCTTTTCAGGGCTAAATACTGCCCTTTCTTGTAATAAAACCGCTGTTACCTGCAGTTGCTGTAGGGATAGCTGCTGGAGGTAGGATAGTGAGGGAATAGAGTAGGCAAATAGGCAGGGTTTATACCAAATCAGTCCTTTTACTTATACTGCTGCAACCTAAAACCAAAACGTCTTTTCAGGGCTAAATACGGTCTTTTCTTGTAGCAAAACCACTGTCTCCTGCAGACACTGTAGGGATAGCTGCTGGAGGAGGGATAGTAAGGGATTACAGCACGCATAAAGGCAGGGTTTATTGCAAAACAGTCCTTCTATTCTTATGCCGCCGAAACCTAAAACCAAAAGTCTTTTTCAGGACTAAATACTGCCCTTTCTTGTAATAAAACCGCTGTTAGCTGCAGTTGCTGTAGGGATAGCTGCTGGAGGTAGGATAGTGAGGTATTAGAGCAGGCAAATAGGCAGGGTTTATAGCAAAACAGTCCTTCTATTCTTATACTGCTGCTGAAACCTAAAGCCAAAAGTTCTTTTCAGGGCTATATACTATCCTTTATTGTAGTAAAATCTGTTACCTGCAGTCACTGTAGGGATAGCTGCTAGAGGAGGAATAGTTTGGGATTACAGCAGGCATAAAGGCAGGGTTATTGCAAAACAATCCTATAATTATACTGATAATGAAACGTAAACCCGAAAGTCCTTTTCAGTTCTTAATACTATACTTTCTTGTAGTAAAACTGATGTTACCTGCAGTTAGTGTAGAGTTAGCTGCTGGAGAAGGGATAGTGAGGGATTAAAGCAGGCATATAGGCAGGGTCAATTGCCTTACAGTCCTTTTATGCTTATAAGTGGGGATGATCAAATACTTCGATTATTCGGCTTCGCAAATATTTTCCGAATACCTCGCCGCTATTCGACTATTCACGAATATTCGATGCGCAATGTAAGTCTATACGAAACCCGAAAAACAACTATTCGGTATTGTTATTCGAGCTTCCCATAGACTTACATTGCGCATTGAATAGTCGAATAGCGGCGAGGTATTCGGAAAGTATTTGCGAAGCCGAATATTTGAGGTATTCGATCATCCCTGCTTATAAGTCCTTTTCAGGGCTAAATACTGTACATTCTTGTAGTAAAACTGCTGTTACCTGCATTCACTGTAAGGATAGCTGCTAGAGGAGGAATAGTTTCAGATTAGAGCAGACAAAGGCAGGGTTTATTGCAAACCAGTTCTGCACTTATACTGCTGCTGAAACCTAAAACCGAAAGTCCATTTCAGGGCTAAATACCGCCCTTTCTTGTAATAAAACCGCTGTTACCTGCAGTTGCTGTAGGGATAGCTGCTGGAGGTAGGATAGTGAGGCATTAGAGCAAGCAAATAGGTAGGGTTTATAGCAAAAGACTATATTACTTACCGGTAATGGGATTTTCCAGAGTCCACGACAGCACCCACGAGAGAGGGATCCGCCCCATTCAGGACAGGAAACCTACAGATAAAAAGGGGCGGTCCCCCTCCCTCATCAGTTAGTTTCAGAGAAGGTGAGAGGAACCGCCATGGATTCATAACAAGGTAAGAAAAAAGTTAAATAACACCAAAGGGTGAAAAGAAAAAAGGGCAGGGGTGTAAAGGGTGCTGTCGTGGACTCTGGAAAATCCCATTACCGGTAAGTAATATAGTCTTTTCCTTTCGCCACGACAGCACCCACGAGAGATTTGGAGAGAGAATACACTTAGGGAGGGACAACCATCTGAAGGACCGATCTCCCAAAAGCAAGGTCTGAGGAGGAAGAAAGGTCCAGCCGGTAGTGTTTGTAAAAGGTAGAGGGGGAGGACCAGGTGGCAGCCT
Organism: Anomaloglossus baeobatrachus; assembly: GCF_048569485.1. Classification (NCBI taxonomy): domain Eukaryota; kingdom Metazoa; phylum Chordata; class Amphibia; order Anura; family Aromobatidae; genus Anomaloglossus; species Anomaloglossus baeobatrachus. Next base: position 36,087,969 of record NC_134356.1, on the reverse strand, counting down.
TACAAATACTGTCGATGGAGACATCCGCCATGGCAGCCCAAGAGGAGGCCATCGCCCTAGTAGAGTGAGCTTGTACAGGGGAAGGAAGAGGCTCTCGCTTCATCTCATACGCAACGGAAATGGCATCCCGCATCCATCGGGCCAAGGTATGCTTCGTAACCTGACGACCACGTCTGGAACCCTGAAAGGCAACAAACAAAGCCCTATCCTGCCGCCAAGGGGCTGTCCGAGATATATAAGCTAGAACGGTTTCCCTGACGTCTAGGGTGTGAAACCGACATTCTTCTGGTGTGGTAGGGACAGGAAAGAAGGAAGGGAGGACGGTTTCTTCACTACGGTGGAACTGGGAAGCTACTTTAGGCAAATAAGCCGGGTCCGTTTTGAGGACAATTCGATCTGGAAAAATCCTAAGGAAGGGAGGATCCACGGACAGAGCCTGAAGATCGCTAACACGACGGGCAGAAGTGAGAGCGACTAAGAGGCAGGTTTTAAGGGACAGTAATTTGTCAGACGCCGAGGTGAGCGGCTCAAAGGGTGGAAGGGTCAGGGCATCCAGAACTAGAGTGAGATAGTGAGATCCCAGGGGGGCGGGCAGGTGAGACGGAGCGGCTGACCGCGGTCACATGCCTTGATGAAACGCATGACCCACCTATTACCTGCTATATTGGAATTGTAGAGGGCGCCCAGGGCAGACACATGAACTTTGAGGGTACTGACTGCAAGACCCATATCCCGTCCAGACTGGAGAAATTCCAGAATAGAGGGGATCGGGACCACAGAAGGTGAGGAATCAGGGAAGGAGGCAAGGAACAGTTTCCATACTCGACCATACTGACGGGTGGTTACCGGCTTCCTACTCTGCAGCAGGGTATCCACAAGGCGACTGGAAAACCCGCAGGAGGTTAGTAACGCCCTTTCAAATTCCATGCCGTCAAGTGAAGTCCCTTGACGCGTGGATGAAGGAAAGGACCCTGTGAAATGAGGTCTGGTCGGGAGGGGAGAACCCAGGGGTCCGTCACTGACATATGTCTCAGGAGGGAGAACCAGGGACGCGTGGGCCAGAAGGGAGCGATAACGAGAATGCGAGCTTGATCTTCCCTGATCTTCCGAAGGACTGTAGGAAGGAGAATCATGGGAGGGAAGGCATAAGCAAGGCTGTACCGCCAAGGAACCTGAAGGGCATCCAGGACCGTCGGCTGATCTGCCCTGTTCAGGGAGCCAAATTATTTCAACTGCCTGTTGTCTTTGGTAGCAAACAAGTCTATAACTGGCAGGCCCCAGCACTGCACGATTTGAGCAAAAACCTCCCGATGTAAGACCCATTCTCCCTGACGGAGAGTGTGACGGCTGAGGAAATCCGCTTTGACATTGTCCACCCCCCGGATGTGTACCGCAGAGAGGGACAAGAGATGGGTTTCGGCGAGTTCCAATAGGTGAACCGCCGTGGACATGAGGGAAGAGGACCTCGTTCCCCCTTGGCGGTTGATGTACGCGACCGTCTGATTGTCCGTACAGAGCCGTACATGGGTGCCCCTGAGGAGGGGAAGAAAGGACATCAGGGCTTGACTGACTGCCATGAGTTCTTTCCGGTTGGATGACGCAGTTGACTCTTGAGCGGACCAAAGACCTTGAGCCATAGAGTCCCCCAGGTGAGCCCCCCACCCCCAGGGGCTGGCGTCCGTTGTGACGAGACTGGTGGAGTGAACATGCCATTCCTTCCCCTTGGTTAAGTTCGCCTCCCACAGCCACCAGGTCAGGGAAGCACGGGCAGTGTCTGTCAAGGTCAGAGGATGATCGAGGGACCCTGGATGGGATCTTGCAGCTGCCAGGACCTCCCACTGTAGCTGCCTGGAGTGAAGCTGGGCCCACTGGACAGCGGGGATACAGGAAGTCAGGGACCCCAACAGAGACATGGCGGACCGGAGAGAGAGTGACCTGTGACTCTGTGCGCGTCGTACAATCCTCTGGATTTTGGCCACTTTGTCTGACGGAAGAAAACAACGCTGTTGGCGAGAATCCAGGTGCATGCCTAGGAAAGACTGAAAGGTGGAGGGCGTGAGTCTAGATTTTTGCAGATTCAAAAGCCACCCGAGACGGTCCAGGGTCGACATAGCATGATGGAGGCGGAGGGAACATTGTGCCGCCGTGTTACCCACAACCAGTAGGTCATCCAAATAAGGGACTATGAAAGTCTGGTGTTCGCGAAGGTGAGCAGTGACCTCAGCCATGATTTTAGTGAAAATCCGTGGGGCGAGAGAAACGCCGAAGGGCATGGCCGTGAATTGGAAATGGTGAACGGAGTCGTGAATGGAGAGTGCTACCCGGAGGTACTGCTGATAATGTGGGTGGACCGGGACGTGGTAATACGCATCTTTTAGATCAAGGACCGCCATGTAACAATTGGGGAAGAGCAATTTTATAGTGGTCAGGAGGGATTCCATTTTAAAAGGCCGGTATTTCAGAAAGAGATTAAGCTTCTTTAGATTAATTATGGTCCTAAATGACCCATCGGGTTTTGGTACTAAGAAAAGGGGGGAGTAGAACCCTCGGCCCCTCTGATGTAATGGGACTGGCGCAAGAACCTGCTTTTCCACGAGAGTGAGGACTGCCGACACCAGTGCGTGATGTTGATCTGCCGACCTCCTAGTGGGTGTAAGACAAAAAAATGGAGGAGGGAGGGAGGTGAATTCCAGCCGGAGACCATGTGAGAGCAAATCCAGGATAAGGAGCTGGAAGTGATGGTTGTCCAAACGGCCGCAAAAAAACGGAGCCTGCCTCCCACCGGAAAAACCTCATCATTGTTTTGGGAACTTCCAACGGAAGGAAGGGTTGCCAAACAGGGCTCCCTTGGACCCAGAAGCGGGGTTGTCAGATCTGTTCCTGCGGTCGGGCCGGGTGGGCTGGAAACGACGTTTGCGATACGGGTGCCTAGAGGGAGGAGTAAATGCATTAGGGAACCCCTTTTTACTATCACCAGCCTTGGTGAGTATGTCATCCAGCTGAGGACCAAAGAGGAACTCACCCTCACAGGGAAGAGCACACAGTCTCGATTTTGAGGATGTGTCCCCTTTCCACGACTTCAGCCAGAGAGCTCTCCGGGCTGCATTAGAAGACCCTGCCGCTCGGGCCGCCAGGCGGACACAGTCGGCAGAAGCATCTGCCAGGTAATTAGCCGCGTCTTTGAGTAAGGGTAGCGAGGAAACAATCTTATCTCTGGAGGTGCCTGACTTAAGCTGCTTTTCTAAGTGATCTAGCCAGACTGAAAGGGACCTGGCAGTACATGTTGCAGAAATGGCGGGTTTCAGTGCCCCTGCAGAGGCTTCCCAGGTCTTTCGCAGGAAGGCATCAGATTTACGGTCCAGAGGATCTCGCAGGAATCCCATATCCTCGAAAGGCAGCGCCGACTTTTTGGAAGATTTTGCCACGGCCACATCCACCTTTGGTACTTTGCACCATTGAGTTAAGTCCGCGTCATCAAAGGGGTATCTTCGCTTCAAAGAAGATGGGAGAAACCCGCGATGATCCTGTTTCTGCCATTCCTTGCGAACAAGGGTTTTAAGGGCCTCATTTACAAGAAAAGACTTCCGCTTCTTCTGAGTGAGACCAGCAAATAGAGTATGATCAGCTGATTTGGGTTTTTTTTCCTCTGCAATACCCATGGTTGATCGAACGGCCTTCACCAAGCCGTCCATCCCATCTAAGGAAAAACATGCTTTTCCAGCCTCGTCAGAAGAAGACGAGGAAGAGGCTGAAGAAGAAACACCATGGCTTTCATCCGAGTCAGAAGACGGGGGAGAATCATGCTGGCGGTGAGTTTTCTTGTGCTTCTTAGACCCTTGAAGGGACTGAAGAGAAGCCTGAATCTCTGTACGGATTAGGTCCCGGAGATCCGGAGGGAGGACAGTAGAAGCCGGAGGCTCCCCCCATATAGCTTGGATGCAGGGCCCACAAAGTCTTTGTATGTAGTCTGTAGGGAGGGGACAAGCACACAGGGGGCATTCCTTATTATTAGCCTTAGCGGTGCACTTCCTAGGGGCCTGGAACAGAACCGGAAGGGAACATCAGTATAGGGGGACATTCACGAAGTTCACTCACCCATACCAGGAAAAGAACGGATACCGGCTTTGGGGGTGGAGACGAAGGCTTCGCCAGGCGGCCCTTAGAGGATGCAGAGTCCTCCTTCCTCTTACGACCCGTGGAACTCCTGGTGTCGCTGGAGTTCTTATGTCCAGCATCCCTGGACGGAGAAGGGTCCCGGGATGGGGAGGTGCGTGGACTTCCCACCATGGAAAGGAACGGAGCACATTGCCTGGAGCTCCACTCTCCATTAATAGGGAAGCCCACCTTAGTGCACCCCCCTTCAAGTGCTCCTGCAGTTCCGGGCCACCGCCGTAGCAACGAGCGCTGACGCAGCAGGCCCCGGACACGCCCCCTCCTGCGCGTACACGCCGCTGCAAAGCACGTGGCGCAGAGGGAGCGCCGGACCCACCGCGCACAGCAACTCACCGCCCAGCAGCGTTCTTCGCGTCAGGAGGGATCCACGGGCGTCTCCATGCCATCCGTTCCCCCGGAAGTGCTCCCGTGCACTTCCGGGTCCCTGCAGTCGCGCGCGCTGACACGGCAGGCCCCGGACACGCCCCCCCCCCGCACACACGTGCCCTGCAACCCGGAAGAAGCAGGCACTGAGTCGGCACAGGGAGAGCCTCCGGCCCCACCGCGTACAGCATACTCACCAGCGCGGTCCTGCAGGCGTCATTTCCCAGGTGGACAAGGCCGGACCAAGGGAAAGAGGACGAGGTGCACCGGAGGATGGAGTCCACGAGGGGAGCTCCACCGACCGTGCTTCCGGATCCTGAGCTCCGCCGTTCCCCTAGAGACCGCACGGACTCCACTGGACCCAGGTATGGTAGGTTCCGATCCATTCAGGACAGGAAACCAACTGATGAGGGAGGGGGACCGCCCCTTTTTATCTGTAGGTTTCCTGTCCTGAATGGTGCGGATCCCTCTCTCGTGGGTGCTGTCGTGGCGAAAGGAAAACAGTCCTTCTATTCTTATCCTGATACTGAAACCTAAAACCAAAAGTCCTTTAACAGCAATTACAATGAGTAAGAGGGAGCAGAGGTAAGAAGAACAGTTTTTTTTGCACTACAAGCAAAAATGAATAGTCCCGACTGTCACATATATGGATATTGCCCAAAAACAATTATAGCAGTGGTGAATAGGAGCATATAATACTGCAGTGCAAACAAGGGTGTGGCCAAATACACCTACTATAACCCTACCTTGCCGCAGAGGTTGGCACCCTAGACCTAAACGCAATGGCGCCCTCGCTCACCGACGGCTCACCCTCCTTTCCCTCTGCTGTTCTCAATCACTCGTCACACACACAAAATAAAGCAATATCAAAATGGAGACATTCCAAACAGATTAAACGCAATAATATCTTATGGACGTTGTTTGTTCAAATGTTATGGTTTATACCGCCCCATTACATGCACAAACAGTATTCTTGTAATAAAGTGCTTGATGCCTGAAACAATTTTTCAATAAAGGTGCATCAGAACAGATTTAAAGTGCTGTGTATTTATTCCCAGTGTCTGATCAAATAAATGTCTTTATTTGTGCTCTGCATAGGCAGCAACAGTGTGGAATCAAGTGCTGCAATTTGCTTTCTCTCAGCTCTGCACTTCTCTCATTTATAAGAGGAGACTGAAACCTGTTGTAAGATCTGTACCATTTTTTTTTTCAAGAAGTGACTAAAAAAACCAACAAAAAACACTGAGATGATAAGAAAGGAGAGAAAGAAGAGGGGAGAAGAGGGAGAAGAGGGAAGGAGAGAGGAGAGGGAGAAGAGGGAAGGAGAGAGGAGAGGGAGAAGAGGGAAGGAGAGAGGAGAGGGAGAAGAGGGAAGGAGAGAGGAGAGGGAGAAGAGGGAAGGAGAGAGGAGAGGGAGAAGAGGGAAGGAGAGAGGAGAGGGAGAAGAGGGAAGGAGAGAGGAGAGGGAGAAGAGGGAAGGAGAGAGGAGAGGGAGAAGAGGGAAGGAGAAAGGAGAGGGAGAAGAAGGGAGGAGAGAGGAAAGGGAGAAGAGGGAAGGAGAGAGGAGAGGGAGAAGAGGGAAGGAGAGAGGAGAGGGAGAAGAGGGGATTAGAGAGGAGAGGGAGAAGAGGGAAGGAGAGGAGAGGGAGAAGAGGGGATTAGAGAGGAGAGGGAGAAGAGGGGAGGAGAGAGGAGAGGGAGAAGAGGGGAGGAGAGAGGAGAGGGAGAAGAGGGGATTAGAGAGGAGAGGGAGAAGAGGGGATTAGAGAGGAGAGGGAGAAGAGGGGATTAGAGAGGAGAGGGAGAAGAGGGGATTAGAGAGGAGAGGGAGAAGAGGGGATTAGAGAGGAGAGGGAGAAGAGGGGATTAGAGAGGAGAGGGAGAAGAGGGGATTAGAGAGGAGAGGGAGAAGAGGGGATTAGAGAGGAGAGGGAGAAGAGGGGATTAGAGAGAGGAGAGGGAGAAGAGGGGATTAGAGAGAGGAGAGGGAGAAGAGGGGATTAGAGAGAGGAGAGGGAGAAGAGGGGATTAGAGAGAGGAGAGGGAGAAGAGGGGATTAGAGAGAGGAGAGGGAGAAGAGGGGATTAGAGAGAGGAGAGGGAGAAGAGGGGATTAGAGAGAGGAGAGGGAGAAGAGGGAAGGAGAGAGGAGAGGGAGAAGAGGGAAGGAGAGAGGAGAGGGAGAAGAGGGAAGGAGAGAGGAGAGGGAGAAGAGGGAAGGAGAGAGGAGAGGGAGAAGAGGGAAGGAGAGAGGAGAGGGAGAAGAGGGAAGGAGAGAGGAGAGGGAGAAGAGGGAAGGAGAGAGGAGAGGGAGAAGAGGGGAGGAGAGAGGAGAGGGAGAAGAGGGGAGGAGAGAGGAGAGGGAGAAGAGGGGAGGAGAGAGGAGAGGGAGAAGAGGGGAGGAGAGAGGAGAGGGAGAAGAGGGGAGGAGAGAGGAGAGGGAGAAGAGGGGAGGAGAGAGGAGAGGGAGAAGAGGGGAGGAGAGAGGAGAGGGAGAAGAGGGGAGGAGAGAGGAGAGGGAGAAGAGGGGAGGAGAGAGGAGAGGGAGAAGAGGGGAGGAGAGAGGAGAGAGAGAAAGAGGGGAGGAGAGTGGAGAGGGAGAAGAGGGGATTAGAGAGGAGAGGGAGAAGAGGGAAGGAGAGAGGAGAGGGAGAAGAGGGGAGGAGAGAGCGAAAAGAGGGGAGGAGAGAGGGAAAAGTGGGTAGGAGAGAGATGACAGAGAGAAAAGAGGGGAAGAGAGGAGAGAAAAGAGGAGAGAAAAGAGGAGAGGAGAGAGATGAGAGAGAGAAAAGAGGGGAGGAGAGAGGAGAGAAAAGAGGGGAGGAGAGCGACAAGAGGGGAGGAGAGCGAAAAGAGGGGATGAGAGAGAGCGAAAAGAGGGGAGGAGAGAGAGCGAAAAGAGGGGAGGAGAGAGAGCGAAAAGAGGGGAGGAGAAAGTGAAAAGAGGGGAGGAGAGCGCAAAAAGATGGGAGGAGAGAGCGAAAAGAGGGGAGGAGAGAGCAAGGAGAAAAGGAGGGAGAGAAAAAAAGGGCGGAAAGAGAAAAGCGGGGAGGAGAGAGAAAAGAGGGGAGAGAGAAAAGAGTGGAAGAGAGAGAGAAAAGAGGGGAGGAAGGAGAGAGAAAAGAGGGGGGAAGAGAGATAAGAGGAGGAGAGAAAGGAGGGGAGGAGAGAGAGGAGGGGAGGAGAGGGAGGAGGGGAGGAGAGAGAGGAGAGAAGAGAGGACTAGGGAGTGAAGAGGGGAGGAGAGAGAAGAGGAGAGGAGAGAGGGAAGAGGGGAGAGAGACAGACAGAGAGAGAGAGAGAGAGAGAAAGAGGAGAGGGAGAGAGGAGAGATCTCATCCTCGCCTCTCCCGTTGGGGAACATCCAACCTGCTCGATTCGAGTACCAAGCAATCAAGCATTTTAGTGCTCGCGCATCACTAGTAATAAAATGTTTACATTAAAAAAATGTAATAAACAATGTAAGGCTTTCTATTTTTAGGTAGATTTCATTAAAAAGCAGAAAATAAATATTAATGTCTAAGTATTATCTTAAAACAAAATAATTGTGATTGGAGAAGGGTATCAATACTAGATGGGGGGAGGAGCTTACAGGGGGCTAGGACATGAAATATTTGACTTTTCCAAAGCTCTGGCAACCCACACAACACCACTGATCCTACCCTATGTCTGTGGTGGGCTCCTGCTTTTGTCCTAAGCTTTTATCACATCCATAAATTAATATGCTCACTCAAAAAAGCCATAGGCCGCTGCCTGCTCCGCCTACACTATGCCCCACCCCTGAGGAACGCCCTACGTAATCTCACACTGATCATTACATAACAATTAACCTAACCAATCTCACTCTCTCCACAGATGCCAAAGCATTTTCTATTCCTTCTTGAAGTCATCTTTCAGGTAGTATATAGGGTTTATTATTGTAACCCTCTTATAGTTTATATCTATAGGATTATATTTCCCCCATGAGACTCGTAATTGTTTCCTTTCCGGCTATGAACCCTCTCAGACAAGCAGAGAACTTTCTCAACTTTCTGTATACACCATAGTTTTGGCCAAGGACAAATTCGAAGTCCACTAAGAACAAATAAGGAAAAATCCCAGAACACTCATCACTGGTGAATAAATCCCAGCCCCAATATTGGCTGACATCTCTCCCATCATTCGCTCTGGGCAGGGTTCCTCCATTGTCCAGGACTGTAAACATTGAGGCTGGCGTCCTATGATTTCAGATTGTTTACACTCAACATTTTGAGTCGTCTTGGCTTGAAGACATCAAATAAGGGTTTGTTTAGCTGAGAGACAGAAATAGTGTCCATGAAACCTTCAGCCTGGACGATACAACGTCAAAGGCTGAGGAGGAGCTATTCCTGGAGAAGGTGCAAACTTACAGGACCTTCTAGTTGACCACAACTCAAACTTTACACATAGGGCAAACGTCTTCTATAGGACACATGCCAACTGGAACGGCTGCCCAAGCCACGGACAACAACGCAAAACACTATTAGAGGGCTTGTAGGTGACCATGAGGCACCAAAATAGCTCTTGGAATGGGGCCACCATGGCCTTCAGAAGCTTGTGAATCAGTTCTTGTGATTATTTTGGTCTTTTTGTCTTTAGTTGTGTCAAATTTGAACTAATATGGACTCAACGTCTGTAGAGATTGCCAAAAGAAAAAGCACGAACACCTTGTGAAGACAAGCCATAGCCAATGAGGGCTCCTAAACTCCATAATTAGCTGTCAGATGACATTTCGTTGGCTTTCATCATCTAATCAAATGGAGATTGTGAAAAAGTTCTCTACTGCTAGTTGCTATAGTCGGAGTTGCTTCACTCGGTATGACTACTGATCCATTTAGGGTTTTCCACACGGTGTGCCTTTTTTTGGAAATTGATCCTTATAGGGTGGATGAGCTGCTTCCCCCAATTGTATTACTTGTCCCTCAGAGGTGTCGGGGATTGTATCCATCAGCTGGTCAACTAGTCCCTTAGGTCATTCTGCTTCCTTAAAGGACAGGTTGCCGAATTTAAGAGTTGACAGGGTTGCTTCCTTTGGTTTGACTAGTGGTCTCCCTAGGGTTGTCGAGGTTGCATGCCTCAGAATGGCTGCTTTTTCTTCAGGGTTTCTTGAAGCTGCTTTCCTTATTATGACTACTTTTTCGTTAAGATTGTTGGGGCTGTCTCCTCAGCTGTATTTCTTTTTACTTCTTTATTGGTGTTGCTTCCTTGGTATGACTACTTTTTCTTAGGGTTGTCAGACTGCTTTCCTCAATTTGATTAAGGTTAGTTTGACTACTTTTTCTTACGGTTGTCAAGCTACTTTCGTTGATGTGACTACTTTTGCCTTAGGGTTGTTGAGCTTCTTTTCTCAGTTTGACTACTTTTTCTTACAGTTGTCAAACTTCTTTCTTTGCTGTGACTACATTTGTCTTAGGGTTGCCGAGCTGTTTTCTTTGATGTGACTAATTTTGTGTTAGGGTTGTCGAGCTGCTTTCTGTGATGTGATTACTTTTGTCTTACGGTTGTCGAGCTGTTTTCCTCAGTTTGACTACTTTTTCTTACGGTTGTCAAGCTGCTTTCTTTGATGTGACTACATTTGGGGCTGTCTCCTCAGCTGTATTTCTTTTTACTTCTTTATTGGTGTTGCTTCCTTGGTATGACTACTTTTTCTTAGGGTTGTCAGACTGCTTTCCTCGATTTGATTAAGGTTAGTTTGACTACTTTTTCTTACGGTTGTCAAGCTACTTTCGTTGATGTGACTACATTTGTCTTAGGGTTGTCGACCTGCTTTCTGTGATTTGACTACTTTTGTCTTAGGGTTGGTCAGGCTGCTTTCCTCGATTTTATTAAGGTGGACAGGCTGCTTTCCTCAGTTTGACTACTTTTTCTTACGGTTGTCAAACTGCTTTCTTTGATGTGTCTACATTTGTCTTAGGGTTGTTGAGCTGCTTCCTTTCATGTGACTACTTTTGTCTTAGGGGTGTCGAGCTGGTTTCGTTGATGTGACTACTTTTGTCTTAGGGTTGTCGAGCTGGTTTCGTTGATGTGACTACTTTTGTCTTAGGGTTGTCGAGCTGCTTTCTGTGATGTGACTACTTTTGTCTTAGGGTTGGTCAGGCTGCTTTCCTCAGTTTGACTTTTTCTTAGGATTGCCAGGCTGCTTTGCTTGGATTGACTACTTTTTGTCTTGGGGTTGTCAGACTACTTTCCTCAGTTTGCTTTTCTATAGCCTACCAAACTGTAAAATGCCGAAAAAAGGTAAAACAATTGAAGAGTCAACAATAGTGCAAAAAGAGCATTTATTGAGGACACAAGTAAGTACCGTGTGTGGTGGTGAAACCAGATAGGCATGTACAGTGCACAATATGTTAAAATCATGACGGATGTGCTGAAAACAATGACAAAGAGCTGCACCTGTAGGTAGTAATTAGTTCTACTGGCAATAATAAGAATGAACCAAATGTCCACAACAGGAAATGCATAAACTGTGATGGGTGAGCATGCGCGGCACTGCTCGTTACCGGTGATGGGAGAGCATGTGCAACACTGATAGTTACTAACGCTGATTGGGCGTGCTCAGCACTGCTCAATACCAATGATGAGCAAGCGTACTTGTTACTAGTGATGGATGAGCATGCTCGGCCCTGCTCGTTAGTACTGATAAGTGAGCATACATGTTACTAGTGATGAGTGAGCGTGTGCGTCACTGCTAGTTACTAGTGATGATCGAGCATGCTCGGCACTGCTTGTTAGTAGTGATGGACAAGCGTGCTCGGCGCTGCCCTTGCTAGTGATGGGCAAGCGTGCTCGGCCCTGCTCATTACTAGTGATGGGTGAGCGTGTTCGGCAGATCTTGTTACTAGTGATGTGCGAGCGTGGTACTGCTTGTTACTAGTGATGGCTCAGCATGCGTGGCACTGCTCGTTACCAATAATGGGTGAGCATGCGTGGCACTGCTCGTTACTAGTGATGGGCGAGCGTACTCTGCACTGCTCGTTAACAATGATGGGTGAGCACGCGCGGCACAGCTCGTTTCTAGTAATGGGTGAGCAGTGAGCGTGCTCGGCCCTGCTCATTACTAGTGATGGGTGAACGTGCTCGGCCCTGCTCATTACCAATAATGGGAGCGCATGCGCAGTATTGCTCGCTACTAGTGATGGGCAACCATGCTCGTCCCTGCTCGTTTCTAGTGATGGGTGAGCATGCTCGGCCCTGCTCGTTACTAGTGATGGGCGAGCGTACATGGCATGCTGGGAGTTGTAGTTACACAAGAGCAGGTTGCTGACTTAGACCCAGAAGCTCATCACAGACCGTGTCACCTCGTTGCAAGGGAAGAGGTAACATTCAATTCTCAATAGTTACACATTTCCAGGAGGAATAACAGAGGCGCAGAACCACACAGTGTTCTAAAACGGTTTATTTCACTATTGATTTACTAAAATAGCGGTCCGCTCATCTAGAGCTGAAAAAGGTCCTCAACGTCTTTAAAAAAAAAATGCTGAAATATGAGGAGTGATCAGAGTACGTCGCTCATTCTAAGGATTCCTTTCCAAAAGGGCAGAAACTTACTTATGGTGGAAATGAAAGAACAATGCGACCAGTCAGAGTGAAGAGGAAATGCCCTTTAAGAGAAAAAACAACAACATGGGAAAAAAGTTGACGGGAATGTCTGTAATAAACAGGCGGTGCAGAGGGACAACCAGGGGATCGAAAATTCCCCAAATAGTCAAAATTAATATGAAAAGAATCCTTAAAGTCTCCTGTAGACTCAATCTCATAATGTATCAAGAAATTGCAATTCCCCAATATTTCCATCTAAAACACTTACTCAGTGGTGTATATAAACGATGTGGACACCTTTGGCGACATTATTTTTGCTTAAATGTATGTATTTTAAGCAAAACAAAAAAGAAGGGAATTTTGTTTACTTACCGTAAATTCCTTTTCTTCTAGCTCCTATTGGGAGACCCAGACAATTGGGTGTATAGCTATGCCTCCGGAGGCCACACAAAGTTATTACACTTTAAAAAGTGTAACCCCTCCCCTCTGCTATACACCCTCCCGTGCATCACGGGCTCATCAGTTTTGGTGCCAAAGCAGGAAGGAGGAAACTTATAAATTGGTCTAAGGTAAATTCAATCCGAAGGATATTCGGAGAACTGAAACCATGAACCAAAGAACAATTGAACATGAACAACATGTGTACACAAAAGAACAACAGCCCGAAGGGAACAGGGGCGGGAGCTGGGTCTCCCAATAGGAGCTAGAAGAAAAGGAATTTACGGTAAGTAAACAAAATTCCCTTCTTCTTTGTCGCTCCATTGGGAGACCCAGACAATTGGGATGTCCAAAAGCAATCCCTGGGTGGGTAAAAGAATACCTCGATAAAAAAGAGCCGAAACAACGGTCCCTTCTTACAGGTGGGCCACTGCCGCCTGAAGGACTTGCCTACCTAGGCTGGCGTCTGCCGAAGCATAGGCATGCACCTGATAGTGTTTTGTAAAAGTGTGCAGACTCGACCAGGTAGCTGCCTGACACACCTGCTGAGCCGTAGCCTGGTGCCGCAATGCCCAGGACGCACCTACAGCTCTGGTAGAATGGGCTTTCAGCCCTGAAGGAATCGGAAGCCCAGACGAACGGTAGGCTTCAAGAATCGGTTCCTTGATCCACCTAGCCAAGGTTGACTTGGAAGCTTGCGACCCCTTACGCTGTCCAGCGACAAGGACAAAGAGCGCATCAGAACGGCGCAAGGGCGCCGTGCGTGAAATGTAGAGCCTGAGTGCTCTCACAAGATCTAACAAGTGCAAATCCTTTTCACATTGGTGAACTGGATGAGGGCAAAAAGAAGGTAAGGCGATATCCTGATTGAGATGAAACGGGGATACCACCTTAGGGAGAAATTCCGGGACCGGACGCAGAACCACCTTATCCTGGTGAAACACCAGGAAGGGGGCTTTGCATGACAGCGCTGCTAGCTCAGACACTCTCCGAAGTGATGTGACTGCCACTAGGAAGGCCACCTTCTGCGAAAGGCGAGATAGAGAGACATCCCGCATCGGCTCGGAAGGTGGCTTCTGGAGAGCCGTCAGCACTCTGTTAAGATCCCAGGGTTCTAGCGGACGCTTGTAAGGTGGGACTATGTGGCAAACTCCCTGCAGGAACGTACGGACCTGCGGAAGCCTGGCTAGACGCTTTTGAAAAAACACGGAAAGCGCCGATACTTGTCCCTTGAGAGAGCCGAGAGACAAGCCCTTGTCCATTCCGGATTGAAGGAAAGAAAGAAAAGTGGGCAAGGCAAACGGCCAGGGAGTGAAACCCTGATCAGAGCACCAAGATAAGAAGATCCTCCAAGTCCTGTGGTAGATCTTGGCGGACGTTGGTTTCCTGGCCTGTCTCATGGTGGCAATGACATCTTGAGATAACCCTGATGACGCTAGGAGCCAGGACTCAATGGCCACACAGTCAGGTTGAGGGCCGCGGAATTCAGATGGAAAAATGGCCCTTGAGACAGCAAGTCTGGTCGGTCTGGGAGTGCCCACGGTTGACCCACCGTGAGGTGCCACAGATCCGGGTACCACGATCTCCTCGGCCAGTCTGGAGCGACGAGGATGGCGCGACTGCAGTCGGACCTGATCTTGCGTAATACTCTGGGCAGCAGTGCCAGAGGAGGAAATACATAAGGCAGTTGAAACTGCGACCAGTCCTGAACTAACGCGTCTGCCGCCAGAGCTCTGTGATCCTTGGACCGAGCCATGAATGCCGGGACTTTGTTGTTGTGCCGAGACGCCATTAGATCGACGTCCGGCGTTCCCCAGCGGCAACAGATCTCCCGAAACACGTCCGGGTGAAGAGACCATTCCCCTGCATCCATGCCCTGGCGACTGAGAAAATCTGCTTCCCAGTTTTCTACGCCCGGGATGTGAACTGCGGAGATGGTGGAGGCTGTGGCTTCCGCCCACAGCAGAATCCGCTGAACTTCTCGGAAGGCTTGAAGACTGCGAGTGCCGCCCTGGTGGTTGATGTACGCAACCGCCGTGGCGTTGTCCGACTGTATTCGGATCTGCCGTCCCTCCAGCCACCGCTGGAACGCCTTTAGGGCCAGATACACTGCCCTTATCTCCAGAACGTTGATCTGAAGGGAGGACTCTGTCGGAGTCCAGGTTCCCTGAGCCCTGTGGTGGAGGAAGACCGCTCCCCACCCTGACAGACTCGCGTCCGTTGTGACCACAGCCCAGGATTGAGGGTATATAGCTAAGCAAATACTGCAGCCGAGCAGAGCAAATGTATACCCAATATGGATATATATATATATACACTGCGGCACCCAGGGGGGCCAGCACCTGTAACAGGTGCGGCTTACCGACCGCGCTCAGCGGTTGTGTCCACCAGATTCCCTGCCTGGGCCTCCCAGAGTTATGGAGCTCTATCTGAAGTTCTCCTCCGGCAGCAGCGATGATAATAATGGCTGCCAGCGTTCTGTGAGGAGGAGGGAGCCGTGGGCGTGCCTTAGAAAGTGCGGGAATCTGGTGCCCCACGGTGCTCAGTGAGGGGGGAGGAGGATACTAAGTATGCTCCAGCCCTCACCGCTGACGTTCAGTCTAGCGTCCCGCCCTTGCCCCTGACTGGCAGGCCCGGGGGCGGGAATATGCGGTACTAGCCCGCAAAAGCCGGGGACTCGAGTTATAAGCGCGGCCGGCAAACAGGCACGGTCGGCGCGGTAGTCCCGGCGGCCCCAAACACAGCGCAGCTGCTGCAGTGTCCGATCCACAGGCGCTCTATGCGCCGTCCCCAAGGGGACACAGAGTACCTCAGAGAAGCAGGGCCTGTCCCTGATGACATCCAGTCTCCTGTCCGTCAGGTTCCCACAGGGGCTGCGGAGGGAGCCCGGTCCCAGTGCCTGGTGACCGGCTAGGATCCCACTTCTCCCAGAGCCCCTAAGGGATGGGGAAGGAAAACGGCATGTGGCTCCAGCCTTTGTACCCGCAATGGGTACCTCAACCTTAACAGCACCGCCGACCAAAGTGGGGTGAGAAGGGAGCATGCCGGGGGCCCTATGAGGGGCCCTCTTTTCTTCCATCCGATAAAGTCAGCAGCTGCTGCTGACTAAAATGTGGAGCTTGCGTGAATGTGTGCCTCTTTCAACACAAAGCATAAAACTGATGGGCCCGTGATGCACGGGAGGGTGTATAGCAGAGGGGAGGGGTTACACTTTTTAAAGTGTAATAACTTTGTGTGGCCTCCGGAGGCAGAAGCTATACACCCAATTGTCTGGGTCTCCCAATGGAGCGACAAAGAAAGAGAATTTTGTTTACTTACCGTAAATTCTTTTTCTTATAGTTCCGTATTGGGAGACCCAGACCATGGGTGTTTAGCTTCTGCCTCCGGAGGACACACAAAGTACTACACTTAAAAGTGTAGCTCCTCCCTCTGAGCCTATACACCCCCTGGAGAACCAGATCTAGCCAGTTTAGTGCAAAAGCTGAAGGAGAATAGCCACCCACAAGTAAAACAGAGTAAGAACCGGAACAACCGGAGACTCTGTCCACGAACAACAGCCGGTGATAACACGCGGAACAAGAAATTGCCAACAGGCAACAGGGCGGGTGCTGGGTCTCCCAATACGGAACTATAAGAAAAAGAATTTACGGTAAGTAAACAAAATTCTCTTTTTCTTTATCGTTCCTATGGGAGACCCAGACCATGGGACGTCTCAAAGCAGTCCATGGGTGGGAAATAAACAAAAAAACTAAGAAGTAGGCGGAGCCTAACTTCACAAATGGGCGACAGCCACCTGAAGGATGCGTCTGCCCAAGCTCGCATCTGCCGAAGCATGAGCATGCACTTGGTAGTGCTTCGAAAAGGTATGCAGGCTAGTCCAAGTGGCAGCCTGACAGACTTGCTGAGCCGTAGCCTGAAAGCCCAAGAGGCACCGACCGCTCTGGTCGAATGTGCCTTGATCCCCGGCGGGGGAGGCACCCGAGTGCACTGGTAGGCGTCCGAAATGGTCGACCTAATCCAACGGGCTAAGGTCGGCTTAGAAGCAGTGAGGCCCTTGCGCCGGCCTGTGGTTAGCACAAAAAGAGAAGTTTACCGCCTAAGAGCAGCGGTGCAAGACACATAGATCCGGAGAGCACGCACCAGATCCAGAGTATGCAACGCTTTTTCAAAGCGATGAACAGGAGCCGGACAAAAGGAAGGTAGGGTAATGTCCTGGTTAAGGTGGAAAGGAGAGACCACCTTAGGAAGAAGGTCCGGAGTCGGACGGAGAACCACCTTGTCTTGATGAAAAACCAAAAAAGGTGACTCCGAAGAGAGCGCAGCCAAATCAGAGACTCTCCTGAGGGAAGTTATGGCCACCAGAAAGGCCACTTTCTGTGAAAGACGAAACAAAGAAACCTCCCTAAGGGGCTCAAAGGGGGGTTTCTGCAAAACCGTGAGAACCAAATTAAGGTCCCAGGGATCTAAGGGCCGCCGGTAAGGCGGAATGATGTGAGACGCGCCTTGCATGAAGGTGCGGACCTGAGCCAGCCGAGCGAGACGCCGCTGGAACAGCACTGATAGAGCTGAGACTTGTCCCTTGAGAGAGTTGAGGGCCAGTCCTAGCTGCAGACCGGACTGTAGAAAGGACAGAAGGGTCGGCAAGGAGAATGGCCAAGGAGGATGGCCGGAAGAGCGACACCAGGACAGGAAAATTTTCCAAGTTCTGTGATAGATCTTGGCAGAGGAAGACTTACGGGCCCGAGTCATAGTGGAGATGACTTCAGGAGGAATACCAGAAGCCGTCAAGATCTAGGACTCAAGAGCCACGCCGTCAATTTGAGAGCCGCAGAATTCAGGCGGAAAAACGGACCTTGTGAGAGAAGGTCTGGACGGTCCGGAAGATGCCACGGCACCTCTACGGACAGAAGGAGCAGGTCTGGGTACCAAGCTCGCCTGGGCCAGTCCGGAGCAATGAGAATGACTCGACGGCCCTCCATTCTGATCTTGCGCAGGACTCTGGGCAAGAGAGCTAGAGGGGGAAACACGTAGGACAGACGAAACTGGGACCAGTCTTGGACCAGAGCGTCCGCGGCGAATGCCTGAGGATCGTGGGAGCGAGCCACGTAAACGGGAACTTTGTTGTTGTGACGGGATGCCATTAGGTCCACGTCCGGAGTGCCCCATTTGCGGCAGATTGACTGAAAAACTGCCGGGTGCAGGAACCACTCGCCACTGTCCACGGTTTGACGGCTGAGATAATCTGCCTCCCAGTTTTCCACGCCTGGGATGTGGACTGCTGATATGGTGGACTTGGAGTCCTCCACCCATTGAAGGATGCGTTGTACCTCCAACATTGCCAGGCGGCTGCGTGTCCTGCCTTGGTGACTGATGTAGGCAACCGCTGTCGCGTTGTCCGACTGGACTCGGATGTGCCTGCCCGCCAGCAGATGGTGAAAAGCTAGGAGAGCCAGAAGCACGGCTCTGGTTTCCAGCACATTGATCGAAAGGCCTGATTCGGACGGAGTCCAAGTGCCATGCGCTCGGTGGTGGAGACATACCGCTCCCCAGCCGGATAGACTTGCATCCGTGGTGAGGATCACCCAGGACAGGGCCAGAAAGGAGCGCCCCTGGGACAGAGAGAGGGGCCGAAGCCACCACTGAAGAGAGCTCCTGGTCTGTGGCGACAGAGCCACTAACCTGTGGAAGGAGGAAGGCCGCTTGTCCCAGCAGCGGAGAATGTCCAGCTGCAGGGGACGCAGATGGAACTGGGCAAAGGGAACAGCCTCCATTGACGCCACCATCTGACCCAGCACCTGTATCAGGCGCCTGAGGGAATAACGGCGGGGCCTCAGCAGAGAGCGCACCGCCAGTTGGAGGGACTGCTGTTTGACTAAGGGCAACTTCACAAGTGCCGGCAAAGTCTCAAACTGCATTCCTAGGTACGTGAGACTCTGGGTCGGAGTCAGAGTGGACTTGGGAAGATTGACAAGCCACCCGAATTGGGCTAGAGTGGCGAGAGTGAGCGAGACACTCCGCTGACAGTCCACGCTGGAGGAAGCCTTGACTAGAAGGTCGTCCAGGTAAGGGATCACTGCCAACCCCTGTAGGTGCAGGACCGCAATCACTGCTGCCATGACCTTGGTGAATACCCGAGGAGCTGTGGCCAACCCGAAGGGGAGAGCCACGAATTGGAAATGTTCCTCTCCGATTGCAAAACGTAGCCAACGCTGGTGTGAAACTGCAATTGGCACATGCAGATAGGCATCTCTGATGTCGATGGATGCCAGGAAATCCCCTTGGGTCATTGAGGCAATGACTGATCGCAGAGACTCCATGCGAAAATGCCGCACCTGAACATGCTTGTTGAGAAGCTTGAGATCCAGGATGGGCCGGAAGGAACCGTCCTTTTTCGGGACTAGGAAGAGATTTGAGTAGAAACCTCTGAACCGTTCCCGGGCGGGAACCGGTACAATTACCCCGTTGGCCTGCAAGGATGCCACAGCCTGTGAGAAGGCGGCGGCCTTGGAGCAGGGGGGAGTTGAGAGAAAAAATCTGTTTGGCGGACTGGAAGAAAATTCTATCCTGTAGCCGTGGGAGATGATATCCCTTACCCACTGATCGGAGACGTGTTGAAACCACGCGTCGCCAAAGTGGGAGAGCCTGCCACCGACTAAGGACGTTGCTGGCGCGGACAGATAGTCACGAGGAGGCTGCCTTGGTGGCAGCACCTCCTGCGGTCTTTTGTGGACGCGCTTTTGGGCGCCAGTTGGATTTCTGGTCCTTGGCTGAGTTAGTGGACGAGGCCGAGGGCTTAGAGGAGGACCAGTTGGAGGAACGAAAGGAACAAAACCTCGACTGATTCCTGCCCTGGACAGGTTTCCTGGTTTTGGTTTGTGGCATGGAAGTACTCTTCCCGCCAGTAGCTTCCTTGATAATTTCATCCAGCTGTTCACCGAACAGCCGGGACCCAGCAAAAGGGAGTCCAGCAAGGTACTTCTTTGAAGAAGCATCTGCCTTCCACTCTCTAAGCCACAAGATCCTGCGGATAGCGAGGGAATTAGCCGAAGCCACCGCAGTACGGTGAGAAGCTTCCAGCATGGCAGACATGGCGTAGGCTGAAAAAGCTGAAGCCTGGGAAGTTAAGGAAACCATTTCGGGCATAGATTCCCTGGCGAGGGAATGCATCCCCTCTAGAGAAGCAGAGATGGCTTGGAGAGCCCACACTGCTGCAAAAGTCGGGGAGAACGAAGCCCCCGCCGCTTCATATACGGATTTGGCCAGAAGGTCAACCTGGCGGTCAGTGGAATCCTTCAGAGAGGTGCCATCAGCCACCGATACAACGGTCCGGGCTGAGAGTCTAGACACCGGGGGGTCTACCTTTGGGGAATGAGCCCACTCCTTGACCACCTCAGGTGGAAAGGGAAAGCGGTCATCAGAACCACGCTTTGGGAAGCGTTTGTCAGGACAGGCCCTGGGCTTGGTCACAGCGGCCTGAAAACTGGAGTGGTTAAAGAACACACTCTTTGTCCTCTTAGGCGAGGTAAACTGGTGCTTTTCTGCCAGAGAGGGTTGCTCCTCTGATACTGGCGGATTGAGATCCAGTACAGAATTAATGGACGCAATCAAATCACTAACATCTGAGTCACTTTCGGACAGATCAATGGGGCACATGGAGTTAACCTCCGAGCCCCCCGTAAAGGCATCCTCCTCGTCCTGCGAGTCAGCTCCTGAATCAGAGCCGCGGGACGAGGAAGAAGAGGGAACCCTGCGTCTCTTCTTAGAAGGACGGGGTCTGGGACCAGATGATGAATCCTCTGTGAGCTCCGGTCCTGAGAGACCCCTAGCAGCAGAGGCACCCTGTGAAAGGGGCTGATGCATGTTCAGCAAAGTCCTGGACAGAAGTCCCATGGAGTCAGCAAAAGACTGAGATAGACCTAGAAAAGGATTCTACCCAAGCCGGGGGTTCAGCCACAGGAACAGGGGCAGCCTGAGAGACCACTGGGGGTGAGACTCCAGGCTGAGGCATCGTCAGGTTAGAGCAGGCATCACAATGTGTTTAGATGCTCGGTTCAGGCAGCAGGAGCTTACAAGCAGTGCATACTGAATACAGCTTTGGAGCCTTGCTCCTCGTGTGAGACATGCTGCTGGAGTGGGGGCTCTGCCAGAGAATGAACCCCAGAGAGTATAATCAGAGGTCCACAACCGGAGACCGGTTGTGGCTTACCAGACCGCTGGAGCGGTGTTGTGTGCCCTCCAGATCCCGAAGCCCGGACCCCCAAGCACAGCACCTCAGCAGAGATGCTGCAGACCAGCGCTTGCAGAGAGAACGCTGAGAAAATGGCCGCCGGAGCGAAGAGAGGGGGCGGGACTTGCTCTGAGGAGCGGGAACTGGAGGGCTATAGAGACCTGCCGTGGAGGAGGGACGCCCCAGCAGTGGGGAGTATCCAGAACGGCCGCCGGGCGGAGCCGAGCCTGTCCCTCTGCATGAGTGACATGCGAGGGCAGTGAAAACTAAACTAGGCCTCCGGCGAAGCCGGGGCCTAAATTTGAGCGGCGCGGCCGGCGCGCAGGCACCATCGGCGCGGTTCTCAGGCGACAGCCAGAGAACCCGCCGGAAATGTCATAAAACACACTCAGCACACTCTCCCACAACAATAAAGTACAGGGACCCCCATATATAAACGTCTCAGGTACTTAGCTTGCTGAGACGCAGGGTTCCAAGTGCCTGGGGATGAGTGCTCCGGTCCGGCAGGGTCCTGAAGGGCTGCGGATGGAGACCGTGCTGGCTCCCACTTCAAGCCAGAGCCCAGGACGATTGGTGAAGGAGCGCGGCATGTAAGGCTCCAGCCTTGGAAATCAACCTTAACAACACCGCCGACACAGTGGGGTGAGAAGGGACATGCCGGGAGTCCAGACTTGGACCCGCTTTTCTTCAAACGCTTTCCAAAAATCAAAAAATCAGATGAGAATGCATGTGTGGATGTATGTGAACACAAAGCGATAAACGGGCTAGATCTGGTTCTCCAGGGGGTGTATAAGCTCAGAGGGAGGAGCTACACTTGAGTGTAGTATTTTGTGTGTCCTCCGGAGGCAGAAGATAAACACTCATGGTCTGGGTCTCCCATAGGAACGATAAAGAAAAAGGGAATTTTGTTTACTTACCGTAAATTCCTTTTCTTCTAGCTCCTATTGGGAGACCCAGACAATTGGGTGTATAGCTTCTGCCTCTGGGGCCACACAAAGTATTACACTTTAAAAAGTGTAACCCCTCCCCTCTGCCTATACACCCTCCCGTGGATCACGGGCTCCTCAGTTTTGGTGCAAAAGCAGGAAGGAGAAAACTTATAAATTGGTCTAGGGTAAATTCAATCCGAAGGATGTTCGGAGAACTGAAGACCATGAACCATAAGAACAAATCAACATCAACAACATGTGTACACAAAAGAACAACCAGCCCGAAGGGCACAGGGGTGGGTGCTGGGTCTCCCAATAGGAGCTAGAAGAAAAGGAATTTACGGTAAGTAAACAAAATTCCCTTTTTCTTTGTCGCTCCATTGGGAGACCCAGACAATTGGGACGTCCAAGAGCAGTCCCTGGGTGGGTAAAAGAATACCTCAATAAAAGAGCCGAAAACGGCCCCCTCTTACAGGTGGGCAACCGCCGCCTGGAGGACTCGCCTACCTAGACTGGCGTCTGCCGAAGCATAGGCATGCACTTGATAGTGCTTCGTGAAAGTGTGCAGACTAGACCACGTAGCTGCCTGACACACCTGCTGAGCCGTCGCCCGGTGCCGCAAAGCCCAGGACGCACCTACGGCTCTGGTAGAATGGGCATTCAACCCTGAAGGAAGTGGAAGCCCAGAAGAACGGTAGGCCTCGAGAATCGGTTCCTTGATCCACCGAGCCAAGGTTGACTTGGAGGCCTGAGAGCCCTTACGCTGGCCAGCGACAAGGACAAAGAGCGCGTCTGAACGGCGCAGGGGCGCCGTGCGAGACACGTAGAACCGGAGTGCTCTCACTAGATCCAAAGAGTGCAAATCCTTTTCACACTGGTGAATCGGATTAGGGCAAAAGGAAGGCAAGGAGATATCCTGATTTAGATGAAAAGGGGATACCACCTTAGGGAGAAATTCCGGGACAGGACGCAGAACCACCTTATCCTGGTGAAAAACCAGGAAGGGGGCTTTGCATGACAGCGCTGCAAGCTCAGACACTCTCCGAAGTGATGTGACCGCCACCAGGAAGGCCACCTTCTGAGAAAGACGGGAGAGAGAGACATCCCGCAGCGGCTCAAAAGGCGGCTTTTGAAGAGCCGTCAGAACCTTGTTAAGACCCCAAGGTTCCAACGGACGTTTGTAAGGTGGGACCATGTGGCAAACCCCCTGCAGGAACGTGCGGACCTGCGGAAGCCTGGCTAGACGCTTTTGAAAAAACACGGAGAGCGCCGACACTTGGCCCTTGAGAGAGCCGAGGGACAAACCCTTGTCCATTTCAGATTGTAGGAATGAAAGAAAAGTGGGTAAAGCAAACGGCCATGGAGGAAAACAGTTATCAGAGCACCAGGATTAGGAGCCACCACTGAAGTGATGTTTTGGTTGCAAGTGAAAGAGATGTTCTTGTCGAGGG
The DNA here is from genome assembly GCF_048569485.1 of Anomaloglossus baeobatrachus. NCBI lineage: Eukaryota > Metazoa > Chordata > Amphibia > Anura > Aromobatidae > Anomaloglossus > Anomaloglossus baeobatrachus. Next base: position 36,064,832 of record NC_134356.1, on the reverse strand, counting down.
AAGCCGAACTCTTGTCCCATTTGCGAAGAATGTCCCATTGGAGCGGCCGTAGATGGAATTGCGCGAACGGCACTGCCTCCATAGCTGCAACCATCTTCCCCAGGAAGTGCATGAGGCGCCTTAAGGGGTGTGACTGACTCCGAAGAAGTGACTGCACCCTCGCCTGCAGAGAAAGCTGTTTGTCCCGCGGTAGCTTGACTAACGCTGGAAGGGTATGAAACTCCATCCCGAGGTAAGTCAGTGATTGGGTCGGCGTCAACTTGAATTTCGGGAAATTGATGATCCACCCGAACTGCTGGAGAGTCGCCAGAGTGACGGTAAGACTTCGTTGACACGCCACCCGAGAAGGGGCCCTGACTAGGAGATCTTCCAAGTATGGGATCACCGAGTGGCCCTGAGAGTGCAGGACCGCCACGACGGATGCCATGACTTTGGTGAAGACCCGTGGGGCTGTCGCCAGGCTGAAGGGCAATGCGACGAACTGGAGGTGTTCGTCCCCGATGGCGAAACACAGGAAACGTTGATGTTCGGGTGCGATCGGCACATGGAGATAAGCATCCTTGATGTCGATCGATGCTAGGAAGTCTCCTTGTGACATCGAGGCGATGACCGAGCGGAGAGATTCCATCCGAAACCGTCTGGTTCTCACATGTCTGTTGAGCAGCTTGAGGTCCAGAACGGGACGGAATGACCCGTCCTTTTTTGGCACCACGAACAAGTTGGAGTAAAATCCGCGACCACGTTCCTGAAGGGGAACGGGAATCACAACTCCTTCCATCTTTAGAGCGTCCACCGCCTGAAAAAGTGCGTCGGCCTGTGCGGGGGGTGGGGAGGTTCTGAAAAAACGAGCCGTAGGTCGAGAGCTGAACTCTATCCTGTAACCATGAGACAGAATGTCTCTCACCCATCGGTCTTGAACGTGTGGCCGCCAGGCGTCGCCAAAGCGGGAGAGCCTGCCACCGACCGAGGATGTGGCTAGATGAGGCCGAGAGTCATGAGGAGGCCGTCTTGGAGGCAGTGCCTCCTGCGGCCTTTTGGGGGCGTGACTTGGACCGCCACGCATAGGAGTTCCTCTGGCCTTTCTCCGGCCGGTTGGACGAAGAGGATTAGATATACTGCCCTTATCTCCAGAATATTGATCTGAAGGGACGATTCTATTGGAGTCCAGGTTCCTTGAGCCCTGTGTGCCTCCTTCCACACAAAGCATAAAACTGAGGAGCCCGTGATCCACGGGAGGGTGTATAGGCAGAGGGGAGGGGTTACACTTTTTTTTAAAAGTGTAATACTTTGTGTGACCTCCGGAGGCAGCAGCTATACACCCAATTGTCTGGGTCTCCCAATGGAGCGACAAAGAAAGTCATTTTTTGTAGTCAAGTGTCATTAAAAACATTGACCCCTTTGACTTTAACAGATTTTGTTTATTTGAACATTACTGATTGAAGAGTGAGTTAACTGAGAATGTGTCAGTGAGCTCCTTCTGACAGGAGCATTTGATTTCTGTTGTATGTGTATTTATGAGCTTTTTCTTTGTTTTTGGTCATAAAGTGGCAAAGAAAAGCTCATAAATACACATGCAACAGTCCTCAAACTCTCCTGTCAGAAGAAGCTCACTGACACGTTCTCAGTTAACTCAGTCTTCAATCGGTAATGTGCAAATAAACAGAGTAAAGTCATTGTTTTTGGTCAGAAATTGGCATAAATTGACTTTACTCTGTTTATCTGCACATTACCGATTGAAGTCATTGTTTTTGGTCAGAAATTGGCATAAATTGACTTTACTCTGTTTATCTGCACAATACCAATTGAAGACTGAGTTAACTGAGAATGTGTCAGTGAGCTCTTTATGACAGGATTGTATATGACCAATGTGTATTGGATGTGTTTTTGGTCATAAATTGTCAAAGAAAAGCTCAGGTTAGGTGAGCTTTCCTGTGTTGATAAATCATCTGAGAAAAAAAAAAATTATAAACTATCAGAACGAGCTCACTGGCAGATTATCAGTTCACTCAAAAAAACTAAAAAGCATAGCCAAATTGTGCAATTTTTTTTTTTTTTTTTAAAGACGCCAAATTTAGATTCTTAGCCCAAAATACCTGCATTAAAAAAAAAAAATAATATATCATAAAATCTGGTTTATGTTAAATGTATTTTTCCCCATATCATAATCTGTATTAAAAAGAAAACACAGAAGCCCTGCAATTTTCACACTGTCCACTGGGGGATTTCTTTTTTTGCACATGTACATTAGCTGCATTGCACAGGTTCCTCCCCTATATTTTCTATAGAGGCATCTAATGAGCATGTGCAAAAATTACTGGGAAGGTATGGAGTGCTGTGGCATCATCTATTGTGATTAACAGCTGTGTATATAAGTGGTTCCTTTCATTATAAGCCTGACTCTGCTGATAATGAGAATGCTGAAAACGCTTTCTGAAAGAAGAAGTAAAAATATAAAATAATCCCAGTGATTAGTGTGGTTTATGGGGGAAAAAATAATGAACATATACAGACTGTGAACCTTTTAACACAAACCCTAAAACTTTTCCGGAATAAAGAAAGCCGAGATATGCCAGAATCGCTGTAAAAGGTTAAGACAGGATAAACCAGGAATGTCAGATTCTTGCTGCAACAGAACAGATGTGAGCAAGAAAAGATTGCCAAACACCGATAGATCCCATCCTGCGCAAAAGTCTGTCTAAAAAAAAAAATAACATTTGTGCAGAAACAGCGCCACTCTTGTCCACAGGCAGTGCCTGGTATTGCAGTTTTAATGAAATAGCTGCAATATCAGACAGTCCAATGATCCCTCTTATATAACCCTTAAAAATATATTCACAATGTGTTTTATTAAAAGCATCCACATTTATTTACAAACATAGCAAACAGATTTTAGTGGATTCCAATTATGGAAATAAAAAGTACAAATTGATCTCCGAGAAAAGAAATCAGTGTCCAAATTGGTTTGGCCACTAGTTAAAAAAAAAACAAACCAGAATAAAATACAAAATAATAATAAAAAAAAAACAAACAAAAAAAAAAAACTGCAGACACATTGCACATACCTTAAAGAACCCTCTTGTCTTAAAGGGGTTTTCCAGTGGTTTTCTACCCACAGATTTAAAGCGTCCAATTTTCAGTAAGTGACTCGCTAGAGTTACAAAACAAAGTTTGGTCATTTTATTTTATTTACTTAAAGAGATATTGGCGCTTTCCTTTATTCTTCGCGGCAGCCATTTTGGAATACTAAATGGAAATGCAGCTATATTGTGTCATCACCTTCAAACAGGCATCTCAGAGACATTTCAAATAATTAATGACAAAGTAACTTTGTACCATTTGTTTCACAAGTGACGATAATTAAGGCTGCACTTCCTGTTATCCCTTTAAAAAATGGCCACTGCAGGTAAAAACAAAAAAAGTCTTAACTCTCAAAGTAAAAGAGATATAGTTACCAAATTCTAGCTACTGCTATAACACGTGACTTACAATTATATGGCAAATTTTTAGGTTTTAGGTGGAAATCCACTTTAAGAGTTTTTGTAAGGTACCAGCAGGATTCAGGAGTTGTGGGGGTGGACCCTATCTAGTTAATTCATTATAAGAAGCAAGTCTTTTTTGTGCACTTAAAGGGGCTGCCTGGGACTGAGCTACTAATGGCTTATCAGATTGGTGGGGGTCCAAAACCAAGCACTACCATGATTATCTCTAAGCTAGTCCCATAGCCACCAATATACACAGTATAACATAGCTAGATTACCACAGCACCAAATACTGAGTAGTGGCCATCCTCGGTACTGCAACTCAGCTGCTATTGGAAGTGAAAGTGAACTATTCTGCAGTACCCAAGAACGACCACTACATGGCGCACGGAGCTGTGGGGCTGGATGGAGGCCACGGCTTTAAGTATCAGCCAATTGGTTGGATTGATGGGATCAGACCCCCAAAACAATCTGACACTGATGAGCACTAAGGCTATTTTATCAATATCTGAGTCGCAGACAACCCCTTTAATAAGTGTGTGTGTGTGTGTGTGTGTGTGTGTGTATGCGTATATTCTCTCTCTCTATATTATAAATACACACACACACACACACATATTAATTATACAGTCATATGAAAAAGTTTGGGCACCCCTATTAATGTTAACCTTTTTTCTTTACAACAATTTGGGTTTTTGCCATTTCAGTTTCATATATCTAATAACTGATGGACTGAGTAATATTTCTGGATTGAAATGAGGTTTATTGTACTAACAGAAAATGTGCAATCCGCATTTAAACTAAATTTGACCGGTGCAAAAGTATGGGCACCCTTATCAATTTCTTGATTTGAACCCTCCTACCTACTTTTTACTGACTTACTAAAGCACTAAATTGGTTTTGTAACCTCACTGAGCTTTGATCTTCATAGGCCGGTGTATCCAATCATGAGAAAGGGTATTTAAGGTGGCCACTTGCAAGTTGTTCTCCTATTGGAATCTCCTATGAAGAGTGGCATCATGGGCTCCTCAAAACAACTCTCAAATGATCTGAAAACAAAGATTATTCAACATAGTTGTTCAGGGGAAGGTACAAAAAGTTGTCTCAGAGATTTACACTGTCAGTTTCCACTGTGAGGACCATAGTAAGGAAATGGAAGAACACAGGTACAGTTCTTGTTACGCCCAGAAGTGGCAGGCCAAGAAAAATATCAGAAAGGCAGAGAAGAAGAATGGTGAGAACAGTCAAGGACAATCCACAGACCACCTCCAAAGACCTGCAGCATCATCTTGCTGCAGATGGTGTCACTGTGCATCGGTCAACAATACAGCGCACTTTGCACAAGGAGAAGCTGTATGGGAGAGTGATGCGAAAGAAGCCGTTTCTGCAAGCACGCCACAAACAGAGTCGCCTGAGGCATGCAAAAGCACATTTGGACAAGCCAGTTACATTTTGGAAGAAGGTCCTGTGGACTGATGAAACAAAGATTGAGTTGTTTGGTCATACAAAAAGGCGTTATGCATGGAGGCAAAAAACCACGGCATTCCAAGAAAAGCACTTGCTACCCACAGTAACATTTGGTGGAGGTTCCATCATGCTTTGGGGCTGTGTGGCCAATGCCGGCACCGGGAATCTTGTTAAAGTTGAGGGTCGCATGGATTCAACTCAGTATCAGCAGATTCTTGACAATAATGTGCAAGAATCAGTGACGAAGTTGAAGTTACGCAGGGGATGGATATTTCAGCAAGGCAATGATCCAAAACACTGCTCCAAATCTACTCAGGCATTCATGCAGAGGAACAATTACAATGTTCTGGAATGGCCATCCCAGTCCCCAGACCTGAATATCATTGAACATCTGTGGGATGATGTGAAGCGGCTGTCCATGCTCGGCGACCATCAAACTTAACTGAACTGGAATTGTTTTGTAAACAGGAGTGGTCAAATCTACCTTCATCCAGGATCCAGGAACTCATTAAAAGCTACAGGAAGCGACTAGAGGCTGTGATTTTTGCAAAAGGAGGATCTACAAAATATTAATGTCACTTTTATGTTGAGGTGCCCATACTTATGCACCTGTCAAATTTAGTTTAAATGCGGATTGCACATTTTCTGTTAGTACAATAAACCTCATTTCAATCCAGAAATATTACTGAGTCCATCAGTTATTAGATCTATGAAACTGAAATAGCAAAAACCCAAATTGTTATAAAGAAAAAAGGTTAACATTAATAGGGGTGCACAAACTTTTTCATATGACTAATATATATATATATATTATATATATATATATATATATATATATATATATATATATATATATATATATATATATATATATATATATAGATATATATATATAGAAATATATATATATAGATATATATATGCACACACACACACACATATATATACATATACATACATACACACATACTTTTTTTTTTTTAAACAATGCAATAAAAACACATCAGTGATATAAAATATGAAAACATAAAAGTCCCACTCATCACCCCTCCCCCCTCCCCCAAAATAAGCAGATTTCAGTCTTGTGACGAAAAGTCAAAAGGTTCAAAGTCTCTCCTGAAGGCCTTGGCCTGGCTTCCCTCCTCGTCCGGGTCCAGTTTACAGGCCTTCCAGTCGGCCCTGGTTGGTATATTCAAGATGGCTTCGCTCGCTAATACTTCCCTGTAATTAAGAGAACCAATAAAATTAGCGACAAGTTTGGCCGCACAGGCTTTCCTTACTTAAAGGGGCCACAGGCCATTTATTAGAAGAGCATCTCTACTTCCCAAATCTACATGATTTTATTATTTTTTACCTTCCAAACTGCAAAGGAAAGTTTTTCTTAATCCTGTGAAAGAGTTTTTCTCCGTTATCCAACTCAACGTAAAAGTACGGGGTCCCGGGCTGGACAATCTAAAAAGGCAAAGCAAAAAAAAAAAAAAAAGTTTAGATGAAGTCACACAGACGTATAAAAGATTTGTTGGGACATACAGATATCAAAAAGTGGAAAAATTTAAACACATCCCTGGATGACCGTCCATACGCAGCCATTCATTTTTATGTTAATACTATATTTCTCCACCAGAGGTCGCCACCAAAATGGAAATGGAAGGCTGCAACCAGGAGGGGGATCATGTCCATACACGAAGAGGCGAAAAGGGTCAGATTCATGGTCGGATATGTCTATGGGTCTTCTGAACTGATCACAATGGCCCTATGAGAAAAGGTGGAGGGGGATGGGAGTTGGGTGGTGAGGGTTGGGAGGGGGCAGGGCAGTGGGGGTTGTGGGGGGGAAAGCAGACATGTTTTTCAGTTGCTCAACAAACCCTTTTTTGGCCATAACCCTCTAATATCACCTAAAGGTAAGATTACGGATAAGGCACTGGTTATTGTGTTGACGGCGTCCGTTTATATTCCTCAGTCATTACTGACCGCGACATTTAAGGGTTTAAGCGGCCGCGATCAGAGTTCCCTCCGATCCCGGCTGCTTATCGTACCTGCTTGATGTCGGTGTGCTCCGGGATCTCCAGCAGCTCGATGTTTTGCTCCTGAGCCTGGACAATAAAGGACTCTTTAATGTCGTCCGTGGTGCAGCAGCTCAACGGCAGGGGAACCACCTGGTAAAGAAATCCAATAGATCAAAAGGGGTTAACTCCGAGAAGTGGAAATCAGGTGTAGCAGTTTTGCCAGGAGAGTCGATTTTCAGCAGTTATGTAATCTAAGAACAGTATGATATAGAGGAAGAGACCCCCGAATCCAGTAATGTGTCACTTACTGGGCTGCGTGCTGAAGTTTTGATAAAATCCCTGTTTTCTCTGCTTTGCTCATAATGCTGAGCTGTGTAACCCCGCCCACACTCCTGATTGGCAGCTTCCTGTTTAAACTGCCAATCAGAGGTGGGGGCGGGGTTACACAGATTAGGTGGACTATCTTGCAGGTGACACCTAGTCCTGCAGTGATAATCTCTTGCTGATAAAACACTGATTGTATCGAAACTACACCAACCTACTGAGTAAGTGGCATATCACTGGAATCAGGGTCTCTGCCCCTACAATACGCTGCTCTCAGATTATACAGTAAAAACCTGCTGACAGATTTCCTTTAAATTGCAAAGATGGTTGTCAAAGCAATTCTGCTCTCTCCCGTGAATTGCTTTGGCAATGTATTTGTAACGTATGGTTAGAGCTGTTTTTCTGATACAAAGCTCCAAATCCTCTGCTCAGGGGTAAAATAAATGCAAAACGTTATTATTGAGGAGGCAGGTCATCACCGGGACGGTCCGTCCCTCAGAGCCGTCATGTCATCATGTCAGGAGAGCCCGACGATACAGACTTAAACTAATGATATGTGATGAAATGTTCGAGCCGACGCAGGAGAGGACCTGGAATCTGGAAGAGACCCCCGAACAAACCGCCCGCTCGGATTATCTATGTGACGTTACCAGACTCCTCCGCAATGTAGACGGACGAGCCTCCGCGGTAGCCTCACAGTCACACACAAACTAATGCCGCACTCCTGTTTGTGTCCACTTTCTTCTAGACAAGAGCAGATTTACATCCCCTTTCCTCGGGAATCCTTTAAAGACACCTACGTCCATCCAGAATGTGTCAATTAGGAAACCAGCGCAGACCACAGCGACAAGTGCGCAGTACATTCAGAAAGGGCGAGATCCACCGTGCTGCATGAGAGAACGGCACGGCCAGCCCGATTGCTCTTTTCGTTTGCAGTCTGTACAGGGTCGCCTCACCTCTCCCCCTCTGCAAGATACAAAGCTGCACAGTGCAAACTCCCCTCTCCTTCTCTCTGCACAGTGGCGGCTCTCCACTCCTTCCCCCCTTCCCTTTGCTGCCTGCACAGCACTGGCTCTCCCTGCATTTGCAGTTGACACAGCGCCAACTCTCCCTATATCCCCTCCCCCATTTTCTGCACAGTGCTGCCTCCCCACTCTCCCTCCCATTGCAGTCCATGCAACACCAGCTCTCCATCCACCCCTCCATCTTCTGCACAGTGCCGCCTCTCCACTCTCCCTTCCTTTGCAGTCCACACAGTGTCAGCTCTCCATCCACCCCTCCATCTTCTGCACAGTGCCACCTCTCCACTCTCCTTCCCTTTGCAGTCCCCACAGTGTCAGCTCTCCCTCCCTCCCCCAACCTTCTGCAAGTGCCACCTTTCCTTCCCTTTGTAGTCCATATAGCACCAGCCCCCCCCCCCCCTTCTGCACAGTGCCACCTCTCCTCTTTCTCGATGGACAGTGCTATCTCCCAAGAAAGGACACTGACAGGAAATGTCATGTACACGCATTCCCACCATCAGCGGACACTTGGATGACGAGAGTATGGCATTTCACAGCGTAGCACAGAATCCTACACACTACATACTAATATATGCGTGTGTATATTATATATATATATATATATATATTATATATACACACACACACACACTAAAAACACACTCTTGTGCATAATATATATGTGCCCAACCCCTTTTATGCAGCCTAGTGTGTGTGTGTCAATTAAAGGGTCACTATGCAATTAGCGGGAGCCACCTATTATTGAGCCGCACGAGGCTGATGTGAACACAGATCCATTCCCCACAGACCAATTAGAAACAGAAATGGTCGTGATGGTCCTACTTATCCGGCTCATACAGATGGGTGCGCCGGTTGCATACACAGCAGACGGGCGGATAATGGTCCAGTGCGAGTGATTACGCTCCGGAGCCACGTCCTGGGGCGCAGAGGTGGTCGGACCGCTCCCCATCATGGCGGGTCACCATAACACCGCGGCTTTTACCTGCAGCTGGAGGTGCTGACTCCTGTAGTTTCTCTCAAACATCACAAATCTCTTCCCCTTGGACTTGTAAAACTTCTTCAGGGAGGCTTTGTATTTCTCACACTCATCGACCACCTCAGAAGAAAGGTCCACCACTGCCTGGTAGTGCCCGATGGGCAAGATGAGAACGTGGTCCGACGTCAGGCCGCCCTTGGCAAGAGCAACGTAGCACTGGAGGGGGGGTAGGGAGAAAAAAAGATAACATGTAGCACCAACATATACCGGAGCGCCGTACATCCAGAGCAGGTTCTCATTAACGAAGACACGCACGGCAATAAACAAGAGTGACGTTGAGGGAAATGTAGCACTCTCTTGAGAATATGCCGCCGGAGCCAGGATGGTGTTATGGAGGATACAATTATCAGCAGATGGGTACAGGGCGAGTGATGACAGCCATGCAAGATACACACGGGGGCCATATTCCCATCAGTCAGACCCCCGAACTTAGCCAAAGGCACTAAACGCCTTCATCAAGGTAGATGGATAGGACTGCAATAAAAAAAAAGGATCCCACCAAAAATAGGACAGGTGCATTGAATGGTACCTACGGTTTAGTTTTGCAATATATATATCACACAGTATATATAGGACTGCAGTAATAAGACCCCACCAAAGATAGGACAGGTGCATTGAATAGTACTTACAGTTTGCAAGTGTATGTGTGTGTATGAGATATATATATATGCACACACATATATATGCACACACATTATATTATATATATATATATATATACACATACACACGCACACGCGCGCGTGTGTATAAAAAAATACAGGGTGGTCTAAATGTAGGTGGACATCATGTGTAATAGATTTATCAAGCATGGTGTAAAGTGAAACTGACTCAGCTGCCCTTAGCAACCAATCAGATTCCACCTTTCATTTTCCAAAGAGCCTGTGAAGCATGAAAAGTGGAATCTGATTGGTTGCTAAGGGCAGCTGAGTCAGTTTCACTTTACACCATGTCTGATAACCTTATTACACACACTGTCCACCCACTTTTGGACCAGTGTGTGTGTGTGATATATATATATATATATATATATATATACACACATATATATATACATACACATATGTATATATATATATACATATACACACACACACACACACACACACACACATATACATATACATACACATACACACACACACACACACACACATACATACATACACACACATATATACATACATACACACACACATATATACATACATACATACACACACACATATACATACATACACACACATATGCACACATATACATACACACACTGTAAAAAAAAAATTATTACATATATGATTTTTTACTTATTTTTTCAGTGTTACGCTTTAATGATCAGACACAACCCTGAGACAAAGGAGAGAGGTGAAGGAGAAGACTTCATCCCAGGATCTGCCGAGGGGGTCACCTGCCATCATAAATCAGGCTTTTAGGACCTTTATTAACAGAACAGATTGGTCTCGGCATCCTCATCTGCCGATACTTACATGTTCCCCGATACTGACCACCAGATGCTTCTCCACTTCGGGACTGGCGAGGCAAAACCAGCAGGGCCCAGTTGGCTGAGCTGTCAGGAGGGAGAGGATGGGGGTTAATAGAGGGGATGACTGCAAGGAGCTGGAGGAGTGTACTGCTCAATACCTGAAAATATGGCCACATTTATTTACAGAAAAAGGTAGTGTCATTATACATGAACGACTTATCCTGCACTGATCCTGAGTTACCTCCTGTATTATACTCCAGAGCTGCACTCACTATTCTGCTGGTGCAGTCACTGTGTACATACATTACTGATCCTGAAGTTCAATACAGGATGTAACTCAGGATCAGTACTGGATATGTAATGTAATGTATGTACACAGGGACTGCACCAGCAGAATAGTGAGTGCAGCTCTGGAGTATAATACAGCATACAACTCCGGATCAGCATAAGAAAACTGAATCTTGGCCACTCACGGGGTTTCCTCGGCTGCTTGGTTTGGTGCCCGGCCTTCCCATCCGAGTGACGTTTCTTTCCTTGCTGCTTATTCAAGTCGAAGAAAAACTGCTGAGCCGGCTCCTCCTGCAGAGGTTTAAGAAACAAAGTAATTAGTGGGCGCCCAAAACAAAGAATATTAGGTAAATGTGTGAGAGCAACAGTAACCTATCAGGTGAAGAGGGAGAATTCTCCTGAATAATCGAATGTGGGGTGACAATGAGCGAGGGAAGGCCAGAGAGGAGTCAGAGCGGGGATTACAAAAATAAATAAGTGCAGCAAACGATCGGGGGACGGCGGTGAACGCAGCGCGGATGCCAGGAGTGCTGCCATCTAGTGGAGGAAGAGGGGAATAGCACAAACACAGCTATATGGAACAGTGCGCCAATTGTGAAGGGAAAACCGCGCAGATACGCAGCGGGAGGGAAGAGGCTGTGAACGACTGATGCTGCGCGAAGCCACCGAGCGGCCTCAGTCTACAAGAAAGTGTAAGAAGACGGCAAAGGGAAGATGAGACGGCGGTGTGCACGGCTATAGGCGGCTCTACATGGAAAACACGACACCAAGATCACACAGGGAAGGCGGAAACACTGATTGGCCACATCACTACACAACCGCGACACGCACAAAAAAATATAATCAAAACCATCTGGATTTTGGATGCGGAGAGCAGAAATCTTAATAGGAAGAGGAGCAATTAAGATGGCTGGTATGGGGGTCCTTCAGGAGCAATTATTAAGAAGGCTGGTATGGGGGTCCTTCAGGAGCAATTATTAAGATGGCTGGTATGGGGGTCCTTCAGGAGCAATTCTTAAAATGGCTGGTATAGGGGTCCTTCAGGAGACCACCGGCTGCCAGTGATCGTATTATGGAAGTCTGTGTGCACACGCACCGGCAATTATGTAATTTACTTCCCAATGTCAGGTTTCACAGTGGAACTTAAATGGTTAAAGTACAGCAATTGGAGTGTGCTCCGGTCGCTGGAGTAAGGCCGGTTTCAGAGCTCCATGTTTTAGGTATGCATGACATCAGTTTTTCACACGGATGTCACACGTACCCATGTTATTCTATGGCGTTACTCACACGGCCATGTTTTCACACGGACCGTGTGGCCCCACATGCACACGGAGACCTGTCCGTTTTATCTCCGTCAGCACGGGTGTCACACGGATCGCACACTGATGTGATCAGTGTGACACGTACCGGAGAAAACACATGTCTGTGAAATAAAAAGATTTTCTATATTCACCTGCGTCCAGCGCGGTGTTCTTCGCCTCTGCTGCCTCCTGCTTCTCACCCCCGCTTCTTATGCTCATAGAATATTTACTGCACTGAGGAGCTGGAAGCCGGAGCAGTGCAGAGGACAGCATGGCCAGTGACCAGTGAGCATTCAGCAAGCAGTGTGTGCAGTGACGTCCAGGACGTCATCCAGTTCCCAATGAACTCTGATGAACCTGTGAAGTCACCGTCGTGACACCCGCTGTAGCGCAGATATCATGGAGGTGTCATCGGGAGGTCATCCGAGTTGATTGGGAACTCAGATGACCTCCTGGATGTCCCTGCACACACACAATGCTCGCTGAATACTCACCTGTCACCGTCGATGGGTTCATACCTTGTTTAGTGACTAGTGATGAGCGAGCATTACCATGCTAGTTATGTAGTTACAGGACCTGAGCATGGTAGTGCCCGCTCATCACTAGTTACGAGTACTGAGCACCCGAGCATGGTAGTGCCCGCTCATCACTAGTTACAAGTACTGAGCACCCGAGCATGGTAGTGCCCGCTCATCACTAGTTACGAGTACCGAGCACCCGAGCATGGCAGTGCCCGCTCATCACTAGTTACGAGTACTGAGCACCCGAGCATGGTAGTGCCCGCTCATCACTAGTTACGAGTACTGAGCACCTGAGCATGGTAGTGCCCGCTCATCACTAGTTACGAGTACAGAGCACCCAAGCATGGTAGTGCTCGCTCATCACTAGTTACCAGTACCGAGCACCCGAGCATGGCAGTGCCCGCTCATCACTAGTTACGAGTACAGAGCACCCGAGCATGGTAGTGCCCGCTCATCACTAGTTACGAGTACTGAGCACCCGAGCATGGTAGTGCCCGCTCATCACTAGTTACGAGTACTGAGCACCCGAGCATGGTAGTGCTCGCTCATTACTAGTTACGAGTACTGAGCACCCTAGCATGGTAGTGCCCGCTCATCACTAGTTACAAGTACTGAGCACCTGAGCATGGTAGTGCCCGCTCATCACTAGTTACGAGTATTGAGCACCCGAGCATGGTAGTGCTCGCTCATTACTAGTTACGAGTACAGAGCACCTGAGCATGGTAGTGCCCGCTCATCACTAGTTACGAGTACTGCACCCGAGCATGGTAGTGGCCACTCATTACTAGTTACGAGTACAGAGCACCCGAGCATGGTAGTGCTCGCTCATCACTAGTTAGGAGTACTGCACCCGAGCATGGTAGTGCTCGCTCATCACCAGTTACGAGTACTGAGCACCCGAGCATGGTAGTGCCCGCTCATCACTAGTTACGAGTACAGAGCACCTGAGCATGGTAGTGCACGCTCATCACTAGTTACGAGTACTGCACCCGAGCATGGTAGTGCCCGCTCATCACTAGTTACGAGTACTGAGCACCCGAGCATGGTAGTGCCCGCTCATCACTATTAGTGACCTATGGCGATAATAAACATCCTAAGTTGTTAACGAATTAACGCTATAGTCACACTTATTTTCCTGCTAATCACATAACCGCTCCTCTCACCTCCTCTGCGGCTTTAGCCCCCAGACTCTTCTTGGCTTCTCTTCCAGATTTCCTATACGGGTTCTCAGTAACGTCGAGTGGTTGCTTCACCAGCTCCGCAGCCTCCATCCGACTGAGCGGCACAATGCTGAACGCATAGATGTACTGCGGCAAGAAAACAAAAACATGGGGGGTGTAAGGTGAGAGATATATATATATATATATATATATATATATATATATATATATATATATATATATATATATATATATATATATATATATATATATATATATATATATATATATATATATATATATATATATATATATATATATATATATATATATATATATATATATATATATATATATATATTTATTTTTTTTTTTCAAGAAGAAAATCCATCTTTTTTTTTTAAACACAACACATTCCTGATCTGACACATAGCCGTGCATTGTGTCATTAACCCTTTCACCTTCCTGAACCGGCCATTTTTTTTTAATTTCCGACCACTGTCACTTTATGATGTGACAACTCTGTAGCTTTTACGGATCCCGGTGATTCCGAGACTGTTTTTTCGTGACATACTGTGCTTCATATTAGTGGTAAATTTAGGATAATGACGTTTGTGTTTATTTGTAAAACAATAGGAAATTTGCCAAAAATGTTGAAAGAAGGGAATTTTGTTTACTTACCGTAAATTCCTTTTCTTCTAGCTCTAATTGGGAGACCCAGACAATTGGGGTGTATAGCTTCTGCCTCCGGAGGCCGCACAAAGTATTACACTCAAAAGTGTTAAGCCCCTCCCCTTCTGCCTATACACCCCCCGTGCTCCCACGGGCTCCTCAGTTTTGGTGCAAAAGCAAGAAGGAGGAAAAAGAATTATAAACTGGTTTAAAGTAACTTCAATCCGAAGGAATATCGGAGAACTGAAACCATTCAACATGAACAACATGTGTACACAAAAAAACAGGGCGGGTGCTGGGTCTCCCAATTAGAGCTAGAAGAAAAGGAATTTACGGTAAGTAAACAAAATTCCCTTCTTCTTTGTCGCTCTATTGGGAGACCCAGACAATTGGGACGTCCAAAAGCAGTCCCTGGGTGGGTAAAATAATACCTCGTAAAAGAGCCGTAAAACGGCCCTTTCCTACAGGTGGGCAACTGCCGCCTGAAGGACTCGTCTACCTAGGCTGGCATCCGCCGAAGCATAGGTATGCACCTGATAGTGCTTCATGAAAGTGTGCAGGCTCGACCAGGTAGCCGCCTGACACACCTGCTGAGCCGTAGCCTGGTGCCTCAAAGCCCAGGACGCGCCCACGGCTCTGGTAGAATGGGCCTTCAGCCCTGAGGGAACCGGAAGCCCAGCCGAACGGTAAGCTTCGATAATTGGCTCCTTGATCCACCGAGCCAGGGTTGATTTGGAAGCCTGTGACCCTTTACGCTGGCCAGCGACAAGGACAAAGAGTGCATCCGAGCGGCGCAGGGGCGCCGTACGAGAAATGTAGAGTCTGAGTGCTCTCACCAAATCTAACAAGTGCAAATCCTTTTCACATTGGTGAACTGGATGAGGATAAAAAGAAGGTGAGGAAATATCCTGATTGAGATGAAAGGAGGATACCACCTTAGGGAGAAAATCCGGAACCGGACGTAGAACCACCTTGTCCTGGTGAACACCAGGAAAGGGGCTTTTCACGACAACGCTGCTAGCTCAGACACTCTCCGAAGAGAAGTGACTGCTACAAGAAGAACCACTTTCTGCGAAAGTCGTGAGAAGGAAATATCTCTCATTGGCTCGAATGGTGGTTTCTGAAGAACCATCAGCACCCTGTTTAGATCCCAGGGTTCTAACGGCCGCTTGTAAGGTGGAACGATGTGACAAACCCCCTGCAGGAACGTGCGTACCTGTGGAAGTCTGGCTAGGCGCTTCTGGAAAAACACAGAGGGCGCCGAGACTTGTCCCTTAAGGGAGCCGAGCGACAAACCCTTTTCCAGTCCAGATTGAAGGAAGGACAGAAAAGTAGGTAATGCAAATGGCCAGGGAGAAAAACCCTGAACAGAGCACCATGACAGAAAAAAATTTTCACGTCCTGTGAAAGATCTTGGCGGACGTTGATTTCCTAGCCTGTCTCATAGTGGCAATGACGTCTTGAGATAACCCTGAAGACGCTAAGGTCCAGGACTCAATGGCCACACAGTCAGGTTGAGGGCCGCAGAATTCAGATGGAAAAACGGCCCTCGAGATAGCAAGTCTGTTCGGTCTGGTAGTGTCCACGGTTGGCCGACCGTGAGATGCCACAGATCCGGGTACCACGACCTCCTTGGCCAGTCTGGAGCGACGAGGATGGCGCGGCGGCAGTTGATCCTGATCTTGCGCAACACTCTGGGCAACAGTGCCAGCGGAGGAAACACATAAGGGAGCTGAAACTGCGACCAATCTTGAACTAAGGCGTCTGCCGCCAGAGCTCTGGGATCTTGAGACCGTGCCATGAACATTGGTATCTTGTTGTTGTTGTGCCGGGACGCCATGAGGTCGACGTCCGGCACCCCCCAGCAGCAACAGATCTCCTGAAACACGTCCGGGTGAAGGGACCATTCCCCTGCGTCCATGCCCTGGCAACTGAGATAATCTGCTTCCCAGTTTTCCACGCCTGGGATGTGAACTGCGGATATGGTGGATGCCGTGGCTTCCACCCACATCAAAATCCGCCGGACTTCCTGGAAGGCTTGTCGGCTGCGTGTGCCGCCTTGGTGGTTGATGTATGCCACCGCTGTGGAATTGTCCGACTGAATTCTGATCTGCTTGCCTTCCAGCCACTGCTGGAACGCTTTCTGGGCAAGATACACTGCCCGTATTTCCAGAACATTGATCTGAAGCGAGGACTCTTGCTGGGTCCACGTACCCTGAGCCCTGTGGTGGAGAAAAACCGCTCCCCACCCTGACAGACTCGCGTCCGCCGTGACTACTTCCCAGGATGGGGGAAGGAAGGATTTCCCCTTCGATAATGAAGTGGGAAGAAGCCACCACCGAAGGGAAGCTTTGGTCGCCTGAGAGAGGGAGACGGTCCTGTCGAGGGACGTCGGCTTCCTGTCCCATTTGCGTAGGATGTCCCATCGAAGGGGACGCAGGTGAAACTGCGCGAAGGGGACTGCCGCCATTGCTGCCACCATCTTCCCCAGGAAGTGCATGAGGCACCTCAAGGGGTGTGACTGGCCTTGAAGGAGAGATTGTACCCCTTTCTGTAGTGACTACTGCTTGAACAGCGGAAGCTTCACTATCGCTGAGAGGGTATGAAGCTCCATGCCAAGATATGTCAGCGAGTGGGCCGGTGTCAGATTTGACTTTGGAAAATTGATGATCCACCCGAAACCCTGGAGAGTCTCCAGGGAAGCGTCGAGGCTGCGTTGGCATGCCTCTTGAGAGGGTGCCTTGAGCAGCCTCCAAGTACGGGATCACCGAGTGACCCTGCGAGTGTAGGAGCACTACTACAGTAGCCATAATCTTGGTAAAAACCCATGGGGCTGTTGCCAGGCTGAACGGCAGTGCCACGAATTGCAGGTGTTCGTTTCCTATGGCGAAGCGCAAGAAGCGCTGGTGCTCTAGAGCAATCGGTACGTGGAGATAAGCATCTTTGATATCGATCGATGCAAGGAAATCTCCTTGGGACATTGAGGCGATGACGGAGCGGAGGGATTCCATCCTGAACCGTCTGGTTTTTACATGTTTGTTGAGCAGTTTCAGGTCCAGGACCCGTCGGAAAGACCCGTCCTCCTTTGGGACCACAAACAAGTTGGAGTAAAAACCGTGGCTCAGTTACTGAAGAGTAACCAGGATCACCACTCCTTCTGCCTTCAGAGTGCGCAGCGCCTGCAGAGGAGCCTCGGCTCGCTAGGGAGGCGGGGATGACCTGAAGAATCGAGTCGGGGGACGAGAGGTGAACTCTATCTTGTAACCGTGAGACAGAATGTCTCTCACCCAGCGGTCTTTTATTTGTGGCAGCCAGGTGTCGCAAAAGCGGGAGAGCCTGCCACCGACCGAGGATGCTACTAGAGGAGGTCGACAGTCATGAGGAAGCCGCTTTGTTCGCGGCGCCTCCGGTGGCCTTTTGAGGACGTGACTTAGACCGCCATGCATCAGAGTTCCTTTGTTCTTTCTGAGACCTTTTGGACGAGGAGAATTGGGACCTGCCCGCGCCCTGAAAGGACCGAAACCTCGACTGCCCTTTCCTCTGTTGGGGTATGTTCTGTTTGGGCTGGGGTAAGGATGTATCCTTTCCCTTGGATTGTTTGATGATTTCATCCAGACGCTCGCCAAACAGCCTGTCGCCAGAAATTGGCAAACTGGTTAAGCGCTTTTTTGGAAGCAGAATCTGCCTTCCATTCCCGTAGCCACAAGGCCCTGCGGAGTACCACCGAACTGGCGGCCGCGACCGCCGTACGGCTCGTAGAGTCCAGGACAGCAATAATAGCGTAAGACGCAATTGCCGAGGTCTGTGTGGTAATGGATGCCACTTGTGGCGCGGCCGTGCATGTGGCTGCTTCAATTTGCGCTTGACCTGCTGAGATATCTTGTAGCGCCCATACGGCTGCGAATGCTGTGGCAAAAGAAGCTCCGATAGCTTCATAGATGGATTTCAACCAGAGCTCCATCTGCCTGTCAGTGGCATCTTTGAGCGAAGCCCCCTCTTCCACTGCAAGTATGGATCTAGCCGCCAGTCTGGAGATTGGAGGGTCCACTTTGGGACACTGAGTCCAACCTTTAACCACGTCAGTGGAAAAAGGATAACGTGTATCCTTAAGGCGCTTAGAAAAAACGCTTATCTGGACAAGCATGATGATTCTGGAGTGCCTCTCTGAAATCAGAGTGGTCTAGAAACATACTCGGTGTATGAGAAGCCGACTCCTCCGCCGGAGGAGCTGAGGGAGAAATATCCAGCATTTGATCGGTGGACGCAATAAGAACGTTCACTATGGCATCCCCGTCTGGAGTATTAAGATTGAGAGCGCCCTCAGGATCAGAATCCTGATCAGCTGTCTCCGCATCATCAACCAGAGATTCCCCCCGCTGAGACCCTGAACAATATGATGTCGAGGGAAATTCTAAGCAAGCCCACTTAGTCGGTCTGGGGCTGGGGTCTAAGTCAGAACCTTCAGCCTGGGATGTATGAGATACCCCGGGAGGACATTGTTGGTCCAACTGAGGGGGGCCAGGGAACAATGATTCAACAGAGTCCCTTTGCTGAGATACCGGCCTGGACTGCAAGGCTTCTAGTATCTTAGCCATAGTCTCAGAGAGTTTTGCAAACTCCGTGTCAACAGGTGGCTCCCCCTGGGCCCCTCTTAGCAGGGGCCCTGGCTGAAGAAGTGTCACAGGGGCCGAACAATGCCCACAATGAGGGTCAATGGAACCTGCCGGCAGCTGGGTCGTATAAGCGACGCAGGCAGCATAATAAGCCTGTGTTTTGGCACCCCTGCCTTTTGTGGGCGCCCTGAGTAACACAATAGGGTATATAGCCAGAATGAACTGTGCTCATACAGTGTAAAATATATACTATAAACAAATAATGTATCAATACACTACAGCACCATGGGGCTAGCACCACAGGTGCTGCTTACCATCCGCCTAAAGCGGTTATGAGGCCACCAGAGACCGTGTCTGGGTCTCCCAGGGTTTGTCCCTCTCTGCAGCGTCGTAGGAGCTGACAGGAAATGGCTGCGGCGTCCTGACGAGAGGAGGGAGCCGTGGGCGTAGCCGAGGTGCTCACACTGTGCACAGTGAGGGGGGTGGAGTATGGAAATCATACTCCGGCCCTCAGTGCTGCTCGTTCCGTGCAGCGTCCCGCCCTTCCCCTGCCTGTCAGGGCTGAGGGCGGGAGAAAGGGAAACTAGGCCGCAAGCAAGCCGGGGACTCGAGTATAAGCGTTGGCCGCCGTAAAAGCGCGGCCGACGCCGAAGTCCCCGGCGAACTACAAGTCCCAGCCGCGCCGCAGTTTCCCATGGCAGCGGCGGTTAGCGCGGTAGCCCCTACATATAAACACACTCAGCGACGCTGAGTGTGTAATGGCACAGTTTAACCCGGTCCACTAGCACACCCAGCAAAGCTGAGGTGTTGCCGTGCGCGGTCCCCACAGGGATACAGAGTACCTTCACGTAGCAGGGCCATGTCCCTGAACGATACCCGGCTCCTATCCAGCAGGCTCCACAGGAGTTGTGGATGAAGCACGGTCTCAGTGCCTGGAGACCGATAGGATCCCACTTCACCCAGAGCCCTGAGGGGGATGGGGAAGGAAAGCAGCATGTGGGCTCCAGCCTCTGTACCCGCAATGGATACCTCAACCTTAACAACACCGCCGACAAGAGAGGGGTGAGAAGGGAGCATGCTGGGGGCCCTATATGGGCCCACTTTTCTTCCAACCGACATAGTCAGCAGCTGCTGCTGACCAATCTGTGGAGCTGTGCTGTGCGTGTCTGACCTCCTTCGCACAAAGCAAAAAACTGAGGAGCCCGTGGGAGCACGGGGGGTGTATAGGCAGAAGGGGAGGGGCTTAACACTTTTAAGTGTAATACTTTGTGCGGCCTCCGGAGGCAGAAGCTATACACCCCAATTGTCTGGGTCTCCCAATAGAGCGACAAAGAAATTTCCCTTAAACTAGTCACTTGTATCACACAAAATGCTTAAATGCTAACATGTAGTCTAAAGGTTAGCAATAAGGACCACATGGAAGGAAATGGGATCAGACCACCCCGGGTTTTGATCACAGCCTATAACTATGGAGGATCATTAATCAGCACAGGAGCTGCAGACACAAAACGGTAGATTTTTATGGTGTTTTTTTTTTTCAAAGCTGCATTTTCTAGGTAGATATAGCCCTCCGAGGAGAGGGGTTCAGCCTACTTTACCTTTTTCTTAGCAGGATTGCCAACACTTGCTAATGCTATAAACCGGCTGACGTGCTGGGCATTTTCTTGTAAGACCACGTGGTTTCTGTATAAAAAGAACAAAAAAAATGACAAATAAATATGCAATAATAAAAAAGGTGGGGGGGAAAAAAAAAAAAGTTGGTTAACAGACCTAACCAATGAGTGCAGACAAACATACTAATGGAGGATGCGTCCTTACCTACCTGTACGGGAGCCGCTCGTAGTTTTCTCCTTGCAGCGCAGAGAAGTGATATCGAGGCTTCAAACTGGAAGCGAGACCGGCGACCGCCGCGGATCCGCAGGTTTTAACGTCTATGTCGATCTGAAAATGGAAAAGAAATCCGTAGTTACTAGTTAACTTGCGCTTTAACCCCTTCACAATATTGCAGCTTTCCGTTTTTACATTTGTTATTTTTATCCTCTCCCAAAAGCCATTACTATTTTATTTCTACATCACCATAACCATATTTAGGGTTTTCTGGGTTTTTTTTTTGGGGGGGGGGGGGGGGTGGGAAGAGTCGTACTTCTGAATGACGGCATCCATTTTATCACGTGATGTATTGGTGAGCAGGAAAAAAATTCCAAAATGTGTTGAATAGCAATAGAAAGAAAAAAAAAAAAAAGTGCAATTCCACAATTCTTTTTTGGGTTTTTTATTTAGCACGTTCACTATAGTAAAATAAATTTGGCAGTATGATTTCCCAGGGCAGTACAAGTTTGTAAAGACCAAATATATATATACATACACAGTGCCAATCTGACTTTGATTACCTATCCTAAGGCTATTTTATTAATATCTGACAACCCCTTTAATTATATATATATAAATAATTGCCTTATTCTGTCTGTCTGTCTCCAAAATTGTGCCCTTACGGTGACACAAAGCGGATTGGCCGCTGGGCTCGCCATGGCCCCGCCCCCACCGCACCGATTGGCCGCTCACCCAGGCTCCGCCCCCACACGGATTGGCCGGCCGCTCGCCCAGGCTCCGCCCCCCACTCGGATTGGCCTCTCGCCCCGGCACCCTGCACGTATTGGCAACTCGGCCACGCCCCGCCCCCCGCACGCATTCCCCGAAGCGACACGGAGCACGACTCCCAGGTGAGTACTGTACCCCCGGGGAGCCCACATCAGCGTACGCCGCCAACCCAGCCGACACATACCCTCGCATTGCTGGGGTTGCCGCCGTATGCTGGTGTGGGCTCCCGTGCGAGCGGGATACGCTGGTAACCATGGTAGCATAGTTACCAGCGCATCAAGGTCCTGCAGCGGCGGAACATACACACGCACACACAACAGCACACACACACACATCAGATCACACTCACCTCACAAACACATCACATCGCATCCACATACTCACAGCATCCGGAGATATCGCTTGCTTCTCGGCGGCGATACTGTGCAGTGACCTTACAGGACCTGCCGGAGGATCACATGGCCAGAAGCATGTGGTATCTCCGGATGTTTTGAGTGTGAGCGCGTATGTGCAATATCTTCAGTGTGTGTGTGTGAGTGTATGCGATCGGGTGTGTGTGAGTGTATGCGATCGGGTGTGTGTGAGTGTGTGTGTATGTATATGCGATCGGATCTGTGAGTGTCGGCAGAGGAGCACGGCGTGCTGGAGCAGGCTGGGAGGAGAGAGGCTGGGGGAGGCTGAGGCTGGGGTAGGCTGGGAGGAGAGAGGCTGATGCTGGGGGCAGAGAGGCTGATGCTGGGGGCAGAGAGGCTGATGCTGGGGGCAGAGAGGCTGATGCTGGGGGCAGAGAGGCTGATGCTGGGGGCAGAGAGGCTGATGCTGGGGGCAGAGAGGCTGATGCTGGGGGCAGAGAGGCTGATGCTGGGGGCAGAGAGGCTGATGCTGGGGGCAGAGAGGCTGATGCTGGGGGCAGAGAGGCTGATGCTGGGGGCAGAGAGGCTGATGCTGGGGGCAGAGAGGCTGATGCTGGGGGCAGAGAGGCTGATGCTGGGGGCAGAGAGGCTGATGCTGGGGGCAGAGAGGCTGATGCTGGGGGCAGAGAGGCTGATGCTGGGGGCAGAGAGGCTGATGCTGGGGGCAGAGAGGCTGATGCTGGGGGCAGAGAGGCTGATGCTGGGGGCAGAGAGGCTGATGCTGGGGGCAGAGAGGCTGATGCTGGGGGCAGAGAGGCTGATGCTGGGGGCAGAGAGGCTGATGCTGGGGGCAGAGAGGCTGATGCTGGGGGCAGAGAGGCTGATGCTGGTGCAGCATGGGGGATGGAGCACGATGGGTGGGGGTGTGCAGCATGGGGGATGGAGCACGATGGGTGGGGGTGTGCAGCATGGGGGATGGAGCACGATGGGGAGTGCGCAGCATGGGGGATGGAGCACGATGGGGAATGCGCAGCATGGGGGATGGAGCACGATGGGGAATGCGCAGCATGGGGGATGGAGCACTATGGGGAATGCGCAGCATGGGGGATGGAGCACTATGGGGAATGCGCAGCATGGGGGATGGAGCACGATGGGGGGTGCGCAGCATGGTGGATGGAGCACAATGGGGGTGCGCAGCATGGGGGATGGAGCACGATGGGGGGTGCGCAGCATGGGGGATGGAGCACGATGGGGAGTGCGCAGCATGGGGGATGGAGCACGATGGGGGATGGAGCACGATGGGGAGTGCGCAGCATGGGGGATGGAGCACGATGGGGAGTGCGCAGCATGGGGGATGGAGCACGATGGGGAGTGCGCAGCATGGGGGATGGAGCACGATGGGGAGTGCGCAGCATGGGGGATGGAGCACGATGGGGAGTGCGCAGCATGGGGGATGGAGCACGATGGGGAGTGCGCAGCATGGGGGATGGAGCACGATGGGGAGTGCGCAGCATGGGGGATGGAGCACGATGGGGAGTGCGCAGCATGGGGGATGGAGCACGATGGGGAGTGCGCAGCATGGGGGATGGAGCACGATGGGGAGTGCGCAGCATGGGGGATGGAGCACGATGGGGAGTGCGCAGCATGGGGGATGGAGCACGATGGGGAGTGCGCAGCATGGGGGATGGAGCACGATGGGGGGTGCGCAGCATGGGGGATGGAGCACGATGGGGGGTGCGGAGCATGGGGGATGGAGCACGATGGGGGGTGCGGAGCATGGGGGATGGAGCATGATGGGGGGTGCGCAGCATGGGGGATGGAGCACGATGGGGGGTGCGCAGCATGGGGGATGGAGCACGATGGAGGGTGCGCATCATGGGTAATGGAGCACGATGGGGGGTGCGCAGCATGGGGGATGCAGCACGATGGGGGTGCGCAGCATGGGGGATGGAGCACGTTTGGGAGTGCGCAGCTTGGGGGATGGAGCACGATGGGGAGTGCGCAGCATGGGGGATGGAGCACGATGGGGAGTGCGCAGCATGGGGGATGGAGCACGATGGGGAGTGCGCAGCATGGGGGATGGAGCACGATGGGGAGTGCGCAGCATGGGGGATGGAGCACGATGGGGAGTGCGCAGCATGGGGGATGGAGCACGATGGGGAGTGCGCAGCATGGGGGATGGAGCACGATGGGGAGTGCGCAGCATGGGGGATGGAGCACGATGGGAGGTGCGCAGCATGGGGGATGGAGCACGATGGGGAGTCCGCAGCATGGGGGATGGAGCACGATGGGAGGTGCGCAGCATGGGGGATGGAGCACGATGGGAGGTGCACCTCCCCCCAACACACACACACACACACACACACACACACACACTGGGAACCACAAACACTGCCCTACACAGACACCCACACACACAGACAACGCTGCACACACACAACACACAAACACCGCGGCATACACAAATATACGCACATACCGCACAACACACACATTGCACAAAACATACCTCCCCCCAAAACACACACACGCACCCCACACCCACACAAACCGTGCAACACACACAATGCTACAGACACACAGCGCTCCACAAACAACGCAACACACACACAACACACAAACAACACCGCTCTCACCCCCCCACACCCAGAACATGTACAGCCCCTACACAAACACTTAGTAACTACAGACAACATCTATATCTATATATATATATTAGTGTGTGTATGTGTGTGTGTGTGTGTGTGTGTGTGTGTGTGTGTGTGTGTGTGTGTGTGTGTGTGTGTGTGTGTGTGTGTGTGTGTGTGTGTGTGTGTGTGTGTATATATATAAATATATATATATAACGGCACGGTGGCTCAGTGATTAGCAATGCAGTCTTATGGTGGCTCAGTGGTTAGCAATGCAGTCTTGCAGCGCTGGGGTCCTGGGTTCAAATCCCACGAAGAACACCATCTGCAAGGAGTTTGTATGTTCTCCCCGCGTTTGCGTGGGTTTCCTCCGGGTACTCCGGTTTCCTCCAACACTCCAAAGACATACAAATAGGGAATTTAGATTGAGAGCCCCAATGGGGACAGTGCTGCCAATGTATGTAAAGCGCTGTGGAATTAATAGCGCTGTAAATGAAGAATATATATATATATATATATATATATAAATAATATATATATATATATATATATATAAATAATATATATAATCTTACAGTTAGGTCCAGAAATATTTGGCCAGTGACAATTTTGGCGAGTTGGGCTCTGCATGCCACCACATTGGATTTGAAATGAAACCTCTACAACAGAATTCAAGTGCAGATTGTAACGTTTAATTTGAAGGTTTGAACAAAAATATCTGATAGAAATTGTAGGAATTGTCACATTTCTTTACAAACACTCCACATTTTAGGAGGTCAAAAGTAATTGGACAAAACTCAAACAAAATATTTTGTTGCGAATCCTTTGGAGGCAATCACTGCCTTAAGTGTGGAACCCATGGACATCACCAAACGCTGGGTTTCCTCCTTCTTAATGCTTTGCCAGGCCTTTACAGCCGCAGCCTTCAGGTCTTGCTTGTTTGTGGGTCTTTCTGTCTTAAGTCTGGATTTGAGCAAGTGAAATGCATGCTCAATTGGGTTAAGATCTGGTGATTGACTTGGCCATTGCAGAATGTTCCACTTTTTTGCACTCATGAACTCCTGGGTAGCTTTGGCTGTATGCTTGGGGTCATTGTCCATCTGTACTATGAAGCGCCGTCCGATCAACTTTGCGGCATTTGGCTGAATCTGGGCTGAAAGTATATCCCGGTACACTTCAGAATTCATCCGGCTACTCTTGTCTGCTGTTATGTCATCAATAAACACAAGTGACCCAGTGCCATTGAAAGCCATGCATGCCCATGCCATCACGTTGCCTCCACCATGTTTTACAGAGGATGTGGTGTGCCTTGGATCATGGGCCATTCCCTTTCTTCTCCAAACTTTTTTCTTCCCATCATTCTGGTACAGGTTGATCTTTGCCTCATCTGTCCATAGAATACTTTTCCAGAACTGAGCTGGCTTCATGAGGTGTTTTTCAGCAAATGTAACTCTGGCCTGTCTATTTTTGGAATTGATGAATGGTTTGCATCTAGATGTGAACCCTTTGTATTTACTTTCATGGAGTCTTCTCTTTACTGTTGACTTAGAGACAGATACACCTACTTCACTGAGAGTGTTCGGGACTTCAGTTGATGTTGTGAACGGGTTCTTCTTCACCAAAGAAAGTATGCGGCGATCATCCACCACTGTTGTCATCCGTGGACGCCCAGGCCTTTTTGAGTTCCCAAGCTCACCAGTCAATTCCTTTTTTCTCAGAATGTACCCGACTGTTGATTTTGCTACTCCAAGCATGTCTGCTATCTCTCTGATGGATTTTTTCTTTTTTTTCAGCCTCAGGATGTTCTGCTTCACCTCAATTGAGAGTTCCTTAGACCGCATGTTGTCTGGTCACAGCAACAGCTTCCAAATGCAAAACCACACACCTGTAATCAACCCCAGACCTTTTAACTACTTCATTGATTACAGGTTAACGAGGGAGACGCCTTGAGAGTTAATTGCAGCCCTTAGAGTCCCTTGTCCAATTACTTTTGGTCCCTTGGAAAAGAGGAGGCTATGCATTACAGAGCTACGATTCCTAAACCCTTTCTCCGATTTGGATGTGAAAACTCTCATGTTGCAGCTGGGAGTGTGCACTTTCAGCCCATATTATATATATATAATTGTATTTCTGAACATGTTTTTGTAAACAGCTAAAATAACAAAACTTGTGTCACTGTCCAAATATTTCTGGACCTAACTGTATATTATATATATAAAATATATATATATATATATATTATATATATATATATATATATATATATATATATATATATATATATATATATAAGTAAAGGGGATGAATAATATTGCACGCCCCAATTTTCAGTTAATTTATTACAAAAGTTTAAAATAAGCAATAAAAATCGTTCAACTTCACAATTGTGTCCCACTTGTTGATTCTTTACCAGAAAATTAAACTTTTCATCTTCATGTTTGAAGCTTGAAATGTGGGAAAAGGTTGAAAAATTCAAGGGGGCTGAATACTTTCGAAAGCACTGTATATGTGCATGTATATATATGTGTGTGTGTGTGTATGTATATATATATATATATACACACACACACACACACATATATATACATGCACATATACAGTGCTTTCGAAAGTATTCAGCCCCCTTGAATTTTTCAACCTTTTCCCACATTTCAAGCTTCAAACATGAAGATGAAAAGTTTAATTTTCTGGTAAAGAATCAACAAGTGGGACACAATTGTGAAGTTGAACGATTTTTATTGCTTATTTTAAACTTTTGTAATAAATTAACTGAAAATTGGGGCGTGCAATATTATTCATCCCCTTTACTTTCGGTGCAGCAAACTCACTCCAGAAGTTTATTGATGATCTCTGAATGGTCCAATGTTGTTCTGAATGACTGATGATGATAAATACCGTATATACTGGCGTATAAGACGACTTTTTACCCCCTTAAAATAATGGCTACAGTGGGGGGTCGTCTTATACGCCGGATATATACCTGGGTGCTGTAGTGCGCCGCTCCACTCCGTTCCACGCTTGGATTCTGCCTCCATAGCGACGAGGGAGGAACTTCCTGTCACCGCTGCTGAATGGCAGAGCGCTGGCCAATCAGAGGCAAGCAGCTCTGCCTTGACGTCAGCGCTCTAGCAGGGAAGTTCCTGCCTCGTCGTTATGGAAACGCGATACACAGCCCGGCCCCGTACTGGTATATCATACAGCATATATACTGGTATATATACAGCGGATATATAGCGTATATATAGCAGGGGGCCGCACTGTGTGAGGAGGTGTTTTTTTTTTCACTGTCCAGTATAACCAATAGGATTAGTGCAGTAACGCCAGATTCCCCTCGCATCCATGCAGGGACATTAATGAAGAGCTTACATGCTGGCCCCTGCACTAATCCTATTGGTTATACTGGACAGTAAAAAAAACACCTCCTCACACAGTGCGGCCCCCTGCTCTTAGCATACTGAAGCATACTGAACGGGGGTAGTCTTATACAGTGAGTATATCCCAAATTCTATATTTTTAGGGCAGAAGTTGGGGGTCGTCTTATACGCCCAGTCGTCTTATACGCCGGCATATACGGTATAAGCCCCTGTGTGTAATCAAGTCTCCGTATAAATGCCCCTGCTCTGTGATAGTCTCAGGGTTCTGTGTAAAGCGCATATAGCATCATGAAGACCAAGGAACACAACAGGCATGTCAGTGATACTGTTGTGGAGACGTTTAAAGACGGATTTGGTTACTAAAAGATTTCCAAAACTTTAAACTGAAGTACTGTGCAAGCGATCATATTGAAATGGAAGGAGTGTCATACCACTGCAAATCTACCAAGACCCGGCCGTCCATCCAAACTGTCATCTCACACAAGGAGAAGACTGATCAGAGATGCAGCCAAGAGGCCCATGATCCCTCTGGATGAACTGCAGAGGTCTACAGCTGAGGTGGGAGAGTCTGTCCATAGGACAACAATCAGTCGTACACTGCACAAATCTGACCTTTATGGAAGAGTGGCAAGAAGAAAGCCATTTCTCAAAGATATCCATAAAAAGTGTCATTTAAAGTTTGCCACAAGCCACCTGGAGACACCAAACATGTGGAAGATGGTGCTCTGGTCAGATGAAACCAAAATCGAACTACTTGGGCACAATGCCAAATGATATGTTTGGCGTAAAAGCAACACAGCTCATCACCCTAAACACACTATCCCCACTGTCAAACATGGTGGTGGCAGCATCATGGTTTGGGCCTGATTTTCTTCAGCAGGGACAATGAAGATGGTTAAAGTTGATGGGAAGATGGATGGAGCCAAATACAGGACCATTCTTGAAGAAAACCTGTTGAAGTTTGCAAAAAGCCTGAGACTGGGACGGAGATTTGTCTTCCAATGAGACAATGATCCCAAACATAAAGCAAAATCTACAATGGAATGGTTCACAAATAAATGTATCCAGGTGTTAGAATGGCCAAGTCACAGTCCAGACCTGAACCCAATTGAGAATCTGTGGAAAGAGCTGAAAACTGCTGTTCACAAACGCCTCCATCCAACCTCACTCAGCTCCAGCTGTTTACAAAGGAAGAATAGGCGAGAATTTCAGTCTCTCCATGTGCAAAACTGATAGACACATACCCCAAGCGACTGCAGCTGTAATCACAGCAAAAGGTGGCGCTACAAAGTATTAACTTAAGGGGATGAATAATATTGCACGCCCCAATTTTCAGTTATTTTTTTTTTTTAAAGTTTAAAATAAGCAATAAGAAGGGAATTTTGTTTACTTACCGTAAATTCCTTTTCTTCTAGCTCCAATTGGGAGACCCAGACAATTGGGTGTATAGGCTATGCCTCCGGAGGCCGCACAAAGTATTACACTAAAAGTGTAAAGCCCCTCCCCTTCTGCCTATACACCCCCCCGTGCTCCCACAGGCTCCTCAGTTTTGGTGCAAAAGCAAGAAGGAGGAAAAAAATTATAAACTGGTTTAAAGTAAATTCAATCCGAAGGAATATCGGAGAACTGAAACCATTCAACATGAACAACATGTGTACACAAAAAAACAGGGGCGGGTGCTGGGTCTCCCAATTGGAGCTAGAAGAAAAGGAATTTACGGTAAGTAAACAAAATTCCCTTCTTTGTCGCTCCATTGGGAGACCCAGACAATTGGGACGTCCAAAAGCAGTACCTGGGTGGGTAAATAATACCTCATAATAGAGCCGTAACGGCTCCGTCCTACAGGTGGGCAACCGCCGCCTGAAGGACTCGCCTACCTAGGCTGGCATCCGCCGAAGCATAGGTATGCACCTGATAGTGTTTTGTGAAAGTGTGCAGACTCGACCAGGTAGCCGCCTGACACACCTGCTGAGCCGTAGCCTGGTGCCTCAAAGCCCAGGACGCACCCACGGCTCTGGTAGAATGGGCCTTTAGCCCTGAGGGAACCGGAAGCCCAGCAGAACGGTAAGCTTCGAGAATTGGTTCCTTGATCCACCGAGCCAGGGTTGATTTGGAAGCCTGTGACCCTTTACGCTGGCCAGCGACAAGGACAAAGAGTGCATCCGAGCGGCGCAGGGGCGCCGTACGAGAAATGTAGAGTCTGAGTGCTCTCACCAGATCTAACAAGTGCAAATCCTTTTCACATTGGTGAATTGGATGAGGGCAAAAAGAGGGTAAGGAGATATCCTGATTGAGATGAAAAGGGGATACCACCTTAGGGAGAAATTCCGGGACAGGACGCAGAACCACCTTGTCCTGGTGAAACACCAGGAAAGGGGCTTTGCATGACAATGCTGCTAGCTCAGACACTCTCCGAAGTGAAGTGACTGCTACTAGGAAAACCACTTTCTGCGAAAGGCGTGCGAGAGAAATATCCCTCATTGGCTCGAACGGTGGTTTCTGAAGAACCATCAGCACCCTGTTCAGATCCCAGGGTTCCAACGGACGTTTGTAAGGAGGGACGATGTGACAAACCCCCTGCAGGAACGTGCGTACCTGTGGAAGTCTGGCTAGGCGCTTCTGAAAAAACACAGAGAGCGCAGAGACTTGTCCCTTAAGGGAGCCAAGCGACAAACCCTTTTCCAATCCGGACTGAAGAAAGGACAGAAAAGTGGGCAAGGCAAATGGCCAGGGAGAAAAACCCTGATCAGAGCACCACGACAGGAATATTTTCCACGTCCTGTGGTAGATCTTGGCGGACGTTGGTTTCCTAGCCTGTCTCATAGTGGCAATGACCTCTTGAGATAATCCTGAAGACGCTAAGATCCAGGACTCAATGGCCACACAGTCAGGTTGAGGGCCGCAGAATTCAGATGGAAAAACGGCCCTCGAGATAGCAAGTCTGTTCGGTCTGGTAGTGTCCACGGTTGGCCGACCGTGAGATGCCACAGATCCGGGTACCACGACCTCCTCGGCCAGTCTGGAGCGACGAGGATGGCGCGGCGGCAGTCGGCCCTGATCTTGCGTAACACTCTGGGCAACAGTGCCAGCGGAGGAAACACATAAGGGAGTTGAAACTGCGACCAATCCTGAACTAAGGCGTCTGCCGCCAGAGCTCTGTGATCATGAGAACGTGCCATGAATGCCGTGACCTTGTTGTTGTGCCGGGACCAGGGTGGATTGATTTAAATCACGCCGATTTAAATCATGATTTAAATCACGATTTAAATCAAAAGATTTTTTTCTATTTAAATCGGATCGATTTAAATCATGATTTAAATCACTGATTTAAATCAAAAGGTTTTTTTTAATATAAATCACGATTAAAATGAGAAGTGAGAGCAGTGTGCATGTGCGCCCATAGTTACACGGACGAAACTAGGGGCAACGATCTAACGCCAGGGTGAGGGGGGGACCCCAAAGTAAGTAAAAATCTTTTTTGTTTTACTATATGGCAATAGGTAGGTGTTTAAAAGCAGCATGTCTTAATTGTATAAACTATTAATAGCCTCCACATTTTGTTCATACTGCCCCTTTAATTCCACACTTCTAGCTTGGGTTCAGTTTTGGTTTAGTTTATTTTTCCCTGCATTCAGTTGACATGCCCAAACTTGTTGGATAGTCAGCAGTACTTGGCTCAGGCTGTAGTAACATCAGCAGTGCTTGGCTCAGGCTGTAGTAACAATCAAACTTCATAAGTGATCTGTGTGAGCCATGGCAGCAGGTCGTAAGAGAGACCCTATTTGGGTTCATTTTGTTGAGATGCCAGCAGCAGATCTTGGAAAGAAAGGTGCAAGAGCAAAGTGCAAATACTGTCAAAAGGATATCCAAGGACTTGTTTGCCGTTTGAAATCACATTATGAAAACTGCAACCAGAAGGGAAATGAAGATGTTGATAGTGATACAACTAATGTCAATGAACCCCCACAGCTTCTTATGCACCAGGAGCCTAGTACTAGTGGTAAGTCTGGCAATTAATTTACAACCTATTTTTTTAACAGACATTTTACTGGGATGGTTAAAGTCTATGAAGAAGGGAATTTTGTTACTTACCGTAAATTCCTTTTCTTCTAGCTCCTATTGGGAGACCCAGACGATTGGGTGTATAGCACTGCCTCCGGAGGCCACACAAAGCAATTACACTAAAAAGTGTAAGGCCCCTCCCCTTCTGGCTATACACCCCCAGTGGGATCACTGGCTCACCAGTTTTAGTGCAAAAGCAAGAAGGAGGAAAGCCAAGAACTGGTTTAAACAAATTCACTCCGAAGTAACGTCGGAGAACTGAAAACCGTTCAACATGAACAACATGTGTACCCGAAAAACAACCAAAAATCCCGAAGGACAACAGGGCGGGTGCTGGGTCTCCCAATAGGAGCTAGAAGAAAAGGAATTTACGGTAAGTAACAAAATTCCCTTCTTCTTCGGCGCTCCATTGGGAGACCCAGACGATTGGGACGTCCAAAAGCTGTCCCTGGGTGGGTAAAGAATACCTCATGTTAGAGCTGCAAGACAGCCCTCCCCTATAGGGAGGCAACTGCCGCCTGCAGGACTCTTCTACCTAGGCTGGCGTCCGCCGAAGCATAGGTATGCACCTGATAATGTTTGGTGAAAGTGTGCAGACTCGACCAGGTAGCTGCCTGGCACACCTGTTGAGCCGTAGCCTGGTGTCGCAATGCCCAGGACGCACCCACGGCTCTGGTAGAATGGGCCTTCAGCCCTGATGGAACCGGAAGCCCAGCAGAACGGTAGGCTTCAAGAATTGGTTCTTTGATCCATCGAGCCAGGGTGGCCTTAGAAGCCTGCGACCCTTTGCGCTTACCAGCGACAAGGACAAAGAGTGCATCCGAACGGCGCAAGGGCGCCGTGCGGGAAATGTAGATTCTGAGTGCTCTCACCAGATCCAACAAATGTAAATCCTTCTCATACCGATGAACTGCATGAGGACAAAACGAAGGCAAAGAGATATCCTGATTAAGATGAAAAGAGGATACCACCTTCGGGAGAAACTCCTGAATGGGGCGCAGCACTACCTTGTCCTGGTGGAAGACCAGGAAGGGAGCCTTGGATGATAGCGCTGCCAGCTCAGACACTCTCCGAAGAGATGTGATCGCTACCAGAAAAGCCACTTTCTGTGATAGTCTAGAAAGTGAAACCTCTCTCAGAGGCTCGAAGGGCGGCTTCTGGAGGGCAACTAGTACCCTGTTCAGATCCCATGGATCTAACGGCCGCTTGTACGGGGGTACGATATGGCAAACCCCCTGTAGGAACGTGCGCACCTTAGGAAGGCGTGCCAAACGCCTCTGAAAAAAGACGGATAGCGCCGAGACCTGACCTTTAAGGGAGCCGAGCGACAAACCTTTTTCTAACCCAGATTGCAGGAAAGAAAGAAAGGTAGGCAATGCAAATGGCCAGGGGGACACTCCCTGAGCAGAGCACCAGGATAAGAATATCCTCCACGTTCTGTGGTAGATCTTAGCGGACGTGGGCTTCCTAGCCTGTCTCATGGTGGCAACGACCCCTTGGGATAATCCTGAAGACGCTAGGATCCAGGACTCAATGGCCACACAGTCAGGTTCAGGGCCGCAAAATTCCGATGGAAAAACGGCCCTTGGGACAGTAAGTCTGGTCGGTCTGGTAGTGCCCACGGTTGGCCGACCGTGAGCTGCCACAGATCCGGATACCACGCCCTCCTCGGCCAGTCTGGGGCGACGAGTATGACGCGGCTGCAATCGGATCTGATCTTGCGTAGCACTCTGGGCAAGAGTGCCAGAGGTGGAAACACATAAGGGAGCCGGAACTGCGACCAATCTTGCACTAGGGCGTCTGCCGCCAGCGCTCTTTGATCGCGAGACCGTGCCATGAAGGTTGGGACCTTGTTGTTGTGCCGGGACGCCATGAGGTCGACGTCCGGCCTTCCCCATCGGCGACAGATTTCCTGAAACACGTCTGGGTGAAGGGACCATTCCCCTGCGTCCATGCCCTGGCGACTGAGGAAGTCTGCTTCCCAGTTTTCTACGCCGGGGATGTGAACTGCGGATATGGTGGAGGCCGTGGCTTCCACCCACATCAGAATCCGCCGGACTTCCTGGAAGGCTTGCCGACTGCGTGTCCCCCCTTGGTGGTTGATGTATGCCACCGCTGTGGAGTTGTCCGACTGAATTCGGATCTGCCTTCCTTCCAGCCACTGCTGGAAGGCTAGTAGGGCAAGATACACTGCTCTTATTTCCAGAACATTGATCTGAAGGGTGGACTCCTGCTGAGTCCACGTACCCTGAGCCCTGTGGTGGAGAAAAACTGCTCCCCACCCTGACAGACTCGCGTCTGTCGTGACCACCGCCCAAGACGGTGGTAGGAAGGATCTTCCCTGTGATAATGAGGTGGGAAGAAGCCACCACTGCAGAGAGTCCTTGGCCGTCTGGGAAAGGGAGACTTTCCTGTCCAGGGATTTTGACTTCCCGTCCCATTGGCGGAGAATGTCCCATTGAAGTGGGCGCAGATGAAACTGCGCAAACGGAACCGCCTCCATTGCCGCCACCATCTTCCCGAGGAAGTGCATGAGGCGTCTTAAGGAGTGCGACTGACTTTGAAGGAGAGCCTGCACCCCAGTCTGTAGAGACCGCTGCTTGTCCAGCGGAAGCTTCACTATCGCTGAGAGAGTATGAAACTCCATGCCAAGATACGTTAGTGATTGGGTCGGTGACAGATTTGACTTTGAGAAGTTGATGATCCACCCGAACGTCTCCAGTGCAACCGTCAAGCTGAGTTGGCATGCCTCTTGAGAGGGTGCCTTGACCAGTAGATCGTCCAAGTAAGGGATCACAGAGTGTCCCTGAGAGTGCAAGACTGCTACCACTGCCGCCATGATCTTGGTGAACACCCGTGGGGCTGTCGCCAGACCAAATGGCAGAGCTACGAACTGAAGATGGTCGTCTCCTATCACGAAGCGTAGAAAGCGTTGGTGCTCTGTAGCAATCGGCACGTGGAGATAAGCATCCTTGATGTCTATTGATGCTAGGAAATCTCCTTGAGACATTGAGGCAATGACTGAGCGGAGGGATTCCATCCGGAACCGCCTGGCGTTCACATGCTTGTTGAGCAGTTTTAGGTCCAGAACAGGACGGAATGAGCCGTCCTTTTTTGGCACCACAAAGAGATTGGAGTAAAAACCTTGACCTCGTTCCTGAAGAGGAACAGGGACCACCACTCCTTCTGCTCTTAGAGAATTCACCGCCTGCAGAAGGGCATCTGCTCGGTCGGGATGTGGGGAAGTTCTGAAGAACCGAGGCGGAGGACGAGAACTGAACTCTATCCTGTACCCGTGAGACAAAATGTCTGTTACCCTTCGGTCTTTGACCTGTGGCAGCCAAATGTCGCAAAAGCGGGAGAGCCTGCCACCGACCGAGGATGCGGAGGGAGGCGGCCGAAAGTCATGAGGCAGCCGCCTTGGAAGCGGTACCTCCGGTTGCTTTCTTGGGGCGTGAGTGAGCCCGCCAGGAATCAGAGCTCCTTTGCTCTTTCTGAGTCCCTTTGGACGAGGAGAATTGGGGCTTGCCCGAGCCTCGAAAGGACCGAAACTTTGACTGCCACTTCCTCTGTGGAGGTTTGCTTGATCTGGGCTGGGGTAAGGAGGAGTCCTTACCTTTGGACTGTTTAATGATTTCCGCCAATTGCTCACCAAACAGTCTGTCTCCAGATAATGGCAAGCTGGTTAAACATTTTTTAGAAGCAGAATCTGCTTTCCATTCCTTTAACCACAAGGCTCTGCGCAAAACTACAGAGTTGGCGGATGCCATTGAGGTACGGCTCGTAGAGTCCAGTACCGCATTGATAGCGTAGATCGCAAACGCAGACATTTGCGTAGTTAGGGACGCCACTTGCGGCACTGCTGGACGTATGAGAGAGTCCACCTGTGCCAGACCAGCTGAAATAGCTTGGAGCGCCCACACGGCCGCGAATGCTGGAGCAAACGACGCGCCAATAGCTTCATAGACAGATTTCAACCAAAGGTCCATCTGTCTGTCATTGGCATCTTTAAGTGAAGCCCCATCCTCCACTGCAACTATGGATCTAGCTGCAAGCCTGGATATTGGAGGGTCCACTTTTGGACACTGGGTCCAGCGTTTGACCACGTCAGGGGGAAAAGGATAACGGGTATCCTTAAGGCGTTTAGAAAAACGCTTGTCCGGATAAGTATTGTGTTTCTGGATGGATTCTCTGAAGTCAGAGTGGTCCAGAAAAGTACTCAATTTACGCTTGGGATACAGGAAATGGAATTTCTCCTGCTGTGCCGCTGCCTCCTCAGCAGAAGGGGCTGGGGGAGAAATATCCAACAGTCTATTGATGGCCGCTATAAGATCATTTACCATAGCGTCACCATCTGGCGTATCCAAATTGAGTGCGGTGTCAGGACCAGACTCCTGATCACCCACCTCTGAGTCATCATATAGAGACCCTTCTCGCTGAGACCCTGATCCGCGTGATGACGTGGAGGGTCTCTCCCAGCGAGCTCGCTTAGGCGGACTGGGACTGTCATCGGAGTCAGAGCCCTCAGCCTGTGATGCCTGGGACCCCCTTGAATTACGGATTAATTCCAGCTGAGGGGGGCCGGGGAACATAGACACAGCGGTGTCCATGGTCTGAGCAACTGGCCTGGACTGCAAGGTCTCCAGGATTTTTGTCATAGTCACAGACATTTTATCAGCAAAGACTGCAAATTCTGTCCCCGTCACCGGGGTAGGGTTCACAGGCGTCTCTGCCTGGGCTACCACCACAATAGGCTCTGGCTGACGAAGTGCCACTGGGACTGAACATTGCACACAATGAGAGTCGTTGGAGCCTGCTGGTAGATTAGCCCCACATGCTGTACAAGCAGTGTAGACAGCCCGTGCCTTGGCACCCTTGCGTTTTGCGGATGACATGCTGTTGTCTCCTCAAAGCAATATAGGGTGTACAGCCAAGAAGCGACCTTACAGTGCAGTACACAAATATAACACTGTGGCACTAGTGGGGCCGCACGTATGTGCTGCTTACCGCCCGCTTAGCGCGGGTGTGTGGTCGCCAGAAACCCGTAGCCTGGGTCCCTCAGAGCCTGCGTCCGTTCTCCAGCCAGACTGCATGTGTATAATGGCTGCCGGCGTCCTGGGGAGCTGCAAGCCTGGGGGCGGGCCTAGGGCGTGCACAGAGAAAAAGCGCGAAGCCTGTGTCCTACTGTGCTCAGTGAGAGGGCTGGAGCATGTAAATCGTGCTCCAGCCCTCGGCGCTGCCGATTGAACAACGTCTCTCCCCTACCCTGATTGACAGGGTGGGGGGCATTAACGAAGCGGAGCTAGGCCGCAGAAAAAACCGGGGACTAAAGTTAGAAGCGCCGCCGCCGTAAAAGCGCGGTCGGCGCGTCCCCGGCGCACTACAAGTCGCAGCTGCGCCGCCGCTCCAGGGGCGGTCGGCGCGGCGATCCACACACATAAAGTCCCCCAGTAATCTGCGGGGACTATAAGCCCAGCGCACAGCGCTACAGTCCCCGGCGCACTAGCACACCCAGCAAGCCTGGGGTGTGCGTGGCCTGCCATACGGGGACACAGAGTACCTGAAAGTTGCAGGGCCTTGTCCCTGAACGGCACTCCCGCTCCACATCCAGCAGGTTCTATGGGTCTGTGGATGGAGCCCGGCCTCAGGGCTTGGTGGCCGGTAAGATCCCACTTCCTCAGAGCCCCTCAGGGGGATGGGGAAGGAAAACAGCATGTGGGCTCCAGCCTCCGTACCCGCAATGGGTACCTCAACCTTACAAACCACAAGTGGGGTGAGAAGGGAGCATGCTGGGGGCCCCATATGGGCCCTCTTTTCTTCCATCCGATATAGTCAGCAGCTACTGCTGACTAAACAGTGGAGCTATGCGTGGATGTCTGACCTCCTTCGCACAAAGCAGAAAACTGGTGAGCCAGTGATCCCACTGGGGGTGTATAGCCAGAAGGGGAGGGGCCTTACACTTTTTAGTGTAATTGCTTTGTGTGGCCTCCGGAGGCAGTGCTATACACCCAATCGTCTGGGTCTCCCAATGGAGCGCCGAAGAAAAGAAAAATTTCTAGCAATGGTAGTTCTGGAGTATAGAATTTAAATTTATGTTAAGGCAATATTTCACAGAAAATTAACGCTAAAGGACATGTGCACCTTTATTTTTTTTAAGGTGCACATGTCCCCCCCCCCCCGCAGCGCTCTTACCTCCGATCCCCACAGCGCTGAGATCCGTGGCTTCGTTTTGACCGTCCGCCTCCCGTCCTCCGGTTGCGGCCTACTCGCAGTGATCCAGCGGCGTGACGTCAGCGGGCCGCACGCTCCATTGAAATGAATGGAGGCGCGCTCGCGGACGGGCAGAACGAAGCCACGGATCCCCGCAGCGCTGACATCGGAGGTAAGAGAGCTGCGGGGGGAGGACATGTGCACACTGTGACTGGCTGCACCTTAAAAAATAAAAGGTGCACATGTCCTTTAAGTAAAAATAAAGTGTGTATACGCTTATTTTTTTTTATTGTAGGCTGCAATTCACTTTTGAAGTCTGCCAAATTGACCATTTTAAAAAAAAAACATTTTTAAAACTTTTGTGACATAATTTTTTTCAGTTGCTGAGGCTCTGATATTAGTTACCAGTATTACAGCAACCTCACCGGAAAACTTGAGTAGCATAACTTTTGAGACAGCCCTTATAGGACGAGGACCATTACATTGTTCAAAAAGTTTGTTTCAAGAGATAGAGATAGGCTATTGTTAAAAAGTACTTACTCTCTGTAGTTCAATTCTGAGTGTTTAATGGTGCAAATAAAAATTATTAGGTTTCATAATCAACTGTTTTAATATTTTTGTGTAAAACAATTAGATTTGCAAAAAGACAAAGTTTTGCTTGTGTACAACTTGATTAAAAAATATGATTTAAATCAAATGATTTAAATCAAAAAAATCTGATTTTTTTGATTTTTTTTAAAAAAAAAAAATCAAGATTTTTATCCACCCTGGCCGGGGCGCCATTAGGTCGACGTCCGGCATCCCCCAGCGGCAACAGATCTCCTGAAACACGTCCGGGTGAAGGGACCATTCCCCTGCGTCCATGCCCTGGCGACTGAGAAAATCTGCTTCCCAGTTTTCCACGCCCGGGATGTGAACTGCGGAGATGGTCGAGGCCGTGGCTTCCACCCACATCAAAATCCGCCGGACTTCCTGGAAGGCTTGCCGACTGCGTGTTCCTCCTTGGTGGTTGATGTAAGCCACCGCTGTGGAGTTGTCCGACTGAATTCGGATCTGCTTGCCTTCCAGCCACTGCTGGAACGCTTTTAGGGCCAGATACACTGCCCTGATCTCCAGAACATTGATCTGAAGTGAGGACTCTTGCCGAGTCCACGTACCCTGAGCCCTGTGGTGGAGAAAAACTGCTCCCCACCCTGACAGACTCGCGTCCGTCGTGACCACCGCCCAGGATGGGGGTAGGAAGGATTTCCCCTTCGATAATGAAGTGGGATGAAGCCACCACCGAAGGGAAGCTTTGGCTGCCTGAGAGAGGGAGACGTTCCTGTCGAGGGACGTCGGCTTCCTGTCCCATTTGCGTAGATGTCCCATTGAAGAGGACGCAGGTGAAACTGCGCGAAAGGGACTGCCTCCATTGCTGCCACCATCTTCCCCCGGAAGTGCATGAGGCGCCTCAAGGGGTGTGACTGACCTTGAAGGAGAGATTGCACCCCCGTCTGTAGTGAACGCTGCTTGTTCAGCGGAAGCTTCACTATCGCTGAGAGGGTATGAAACTCCATGCCAAGATATGTCAGCGATTGGGCCGGTGTCAGATTTGACTTTGGAAAATTGATGATCCACCCGAAACTCTGGAGAGTCTCCAGAGTAGCGGTGAGGCTGTGCTGGCATGCCTCTTGAGAGGGAGCCTTGACCAGCAGATCGTCTAAGTAAGGGATCACCGAGTGACCCTGAGAGTGGAGGACCGCAACTACTGCAGCCATGACCTTGGTGAAAACCCGTGGGGCTGTCGCCAGGCCGAACGGCAGTGCCACGAACTGAAGGTGTTCGTCTCCTATGGCGAAGCGCAGGAAGCGCTGATGCTCTGGAGCAATCGGTACGTGGAGATAAGCATCTTTGATATCGATCGATGCAAGGAAATCTCCTTGGGACATTGAGGCGATGACGGAGCGGAGGGATTCCATCCGGAACCGCCTGGTCTTTACGTGTTTGTTGAG
The DNA here is from genome assembly GCF_048569485.1 of Anomaloglossus baeobatrachus. Taxonomy (NCBI): domain Eukaryota; kingdom Metazoa; phylum Chordata; class Amphibia; order Anura; family Aromobatidae; genus Anomaloglossus; species Anomaloglossus baeobatrachus. The sequence goes on along the minus strand of NC_134356.1, from coordinate 36,024,242 downwards.
CAGTTTTAGGTCCAGGACAGGACGGAAAGACCCGTCCTTCTATGGAACCACAAACAGGTTGGAGTAAAAACCGTGACCCTGTTGCTGAAGAGGAACAGGGACCACCACTCCTTCTGCCTTCAGAGTGCCCAGCGCCTGCAGAAGAGCATCGGCTCACTCGGGAGGCGGAGATGTTCTGAAAAATCGAGTCGGAGGACGAGAGCTGAACTCTATCCTGTAACCGTGAGACAGAACGTCTCTCACCCAACGGTCTTTTACCTGTGGCAGCCAAATGTCGGAAAAGCGGGAGAGCCTGCCACCGACCGAGGATGCGGTGTGAGGAGGCCGTAAGTCATGAGGAAGCCGCCTTGGTAGCGGCACCTCCGGCGGTCTTTTTAGGGCGTGACTTAGACCGCCATGGATCGGAGTTCCTCTGATCCTTCTGAGGCCTTTTGTACGAGGAGAATTGGGACCTGCCCGTACCCCGAAAGGACCGAAACCTCGACTGTCCCCTCCTCTGTTGGGGTAATTTTGGTTTGGCCTGGGGTAAGGATGTTTCCTTTCCCTTGGATTGTTTGATGATTTCATCCAGCCTCTCACCAAACAAACGGTCGCCAGAAAATGGCAAACCGGTTAAGCACTTTTTGGAAGCCGAATCTGCCTTCCATTCCCGTAGCCACAAGGCCCTGCGTATTGCCACCGAATTGTCGGCTGCAACCGCCGTACGGCTCGCAGAGTCCAGGACAGCATTAATAGCGTAGGACGCAAATGCCGACGTTTGAGAAGTTATGGACGCCACTTGCGGCGCAGACGTACGTGTGAGTGCGTCAATTTGCGCTTGACCCGCTGAAATAGCTTGGAGTGCCCATACGGCTGCGAATGCTGGAGCAAAAGACGCGCCGATAGCTTCATAGATGGATTTCAACCAGAGCTCCATCTGTCTGTCAGTGGCATCCTTGAGCGAAGCCCCATCTTCAACTGCAACTATGGATCTAGCCGCCAGTCTGGAGATTGGAGGATCCACCTTGGGACACTGAGTCCAGCCCTTGACCACGTCAGGGGGAAAGGGATAACGTGTATCCTTAAGGCGCTTGGAAAAACGCTTATCTGGACAAACTCGGTGTTTCTGGACTGCCTCTCTGAAGTCAGAGTGATCCAGAAACGTACTCGTTGTACGCTTGGGGAACCTGAAACGGAATTTCTCCTGCTGAGAGGCTGACTCCTCCGCTGGGGGAGCCGAGGGAGAAATATCCAACATTTGATGTATGGACGCGATAAGATCATTCACTATGGCGTCACCATCAGGAGTATCAAGGTTGAGAGCGGCCTCAGGATCAGAATCCTGATCAGCTACCTCCGCTTCATCATACAGAGAGTCCTCCCTCTGAGACCCTGAACAATGTGATGAGGTCGAGGGGATTTCCCAGCGAGCTCGCTTAGGCGGTCTGGGGCTGCGGTCCGTATCAGAGACCTCACCCTGGGATCTATGAGACACCCCGGGGGAACATTGTTGTTCCAACTGAGGGGAACCAGGGGGCAATGATTCCACAGTGCCCATGGTCTGAGATACCAGTCTGGACTGCAAGGCTTCTAGTATCTTAGCCATAGTCTCAGAAAGTCTGTCAGTAAAAACTGCAAACTCCGTCCCTGTCACCTGGACAGTGTTAGCTGGTTGTTCCCCCTGGGCCCCCCTTAGCAGAGGCTCCGGCTGAGTAAGTGCCACAGGGGCCGAGCAGTGCACACAATGAGGGTCAGTGGAGCCTGCCGGTAGTGCTGCCATACATGCGGCGCAGGCAGCACAGTAAGCCTGTGTTTTGGCACCCCTGCTTCTTGTGGGCGCCATGCTGTTGTCTCCCCTGAGCAACACAATAGGGTATATAGCCAGAAATCAACCGTGCACCATACAGTGTAAAGTATAGCCTATAAACATATAACACAGCACAACAAATAAACACTTTTTGTCTGCTACTTGGCAAAAACCATGTGCGCTATCCTAAATCGAATGCGCTGAATCCAAATCTGAAGTTAGTTTTTTTGTAGCACGTCAGGATATTAAGTTATTCCAATTTTTGTGAAAATTAAAATAAGCAAATAAAGATACAGAATCGTTATGTCACACAGTTTCACAACATGTATTATCATTTTTATTGAAAAAGAAGTATAGGTAAATAAACCAAAAAACTTAAAAATCACTTATAGTAACTTAAGAAATCGCCTTGAACTCAGCAGAGTACTTTTAAAAGTGCTTCAGGCACTTGCTTTTGCGCTTGTGAGTGGTCCTAGTGGCCCATTGCAAAAACCAGCAGTAATCGCCCATCATGTTGGGGTTAAAGCGACCTGGGTATCTTTTTTCCATAGTAGAAATGTCCTGGTGGAATCTCTCACCATGTTCGTCACTGACATTACCCATATTTGGAGGAAAGAAGTCAAGATGTGAATGTAGGAAATGCATTTTCAATGACATTCGGGCACCATGCATTTCGTATGCTTGAAGCATATTGTCTATTAGTTCAGCATAGTTTTCTGCTCTTTCGTTTCCAAGGAAGTTTTGAACTACTACTATAAATGCATCCCATGCAGTTAGTTCAAGTGGGGTGAGTTCTTTCTTGAAGATTTCATCATGGATTAGTTGGTGGATTTCAGGACCAATAAAGATTCCTGCTTTGAGTTTGGCCTCAGTTTTCAATGCACTAAACTTTTCCTTCAGACACTTAAATCCATTCCCTTGACGATCCATTGCTACTACAAAATTTTTCATTAGTCCTAGTTTAATGTGAAGAGGTGGAAGATAAACTTTAAGTGGATCGACAAGTGATTCGTGTTGAACATTGTGCTTACCAATCTTATGTTCATCTCTATTGGGCCACCGTTTAATTTTATAATGGTTGTTGTTATCTTGACTGTTCCATAGGCACAGAAAGCACATATGCTTAGTGTAACCTAACTGCAAACCAAGGACTAGTGCAACAACTTTGAGGTCAGCACAAATGTTCCATTGATGTTCTGAATATTTAATCAATTTCAGAATGATCTGCATAGAAGCATAGGTCTCTTTCATTCCAACCGCATGTGCAATGGGGACAGATGGCTTTTCATTGCCATTGTGCAACAGAACAGCTTTCAAGCTTGCTTTACTAGAGTCTATGAACAGTCTCCATTGATCTGGAAAATGTCTACAACCCAACTCTAGCATAAGCCCATTCACATCAGTACAGAAGCAGACACCATTTTGCCTGAATAGGCGTATGGCCTTTTCTAAGTATAACTCAAAATCTGGACGTGCTGTGCAAATTCTGAGTTCATATTTGGAATCAGCATGTTCAAATTAGTAAAGAACACATGTTTTACCCTCAGTAGCAAAAACATTGTTGTGCTGTGTAATCTATAATTACACTTCTGCACAAGTGGGGCCAGCACCACAGGTGCTGCTTACCGCCCGCTTAAAGCGGTTGTGTGGCCACCAGAATCCCTGCCTGGGTCCCCCAGAGCTTGTCTCCCCTCTGCAGCGTCAGAGGAGCTGACAGGAATGGCTGCCGGCGTCCTGAGGAGAGGAGGGAGCCGTGGGCGTGACCCAGAAAGTGCGGGAACTGGTGCCCCACTGTGCACAGTGAGGGGGGTGGAGTATGCAAAGCATGCTCCAGCCCTCAGTGCTGCCGTCCTGTACAGCGTCCCGCCCTTCCCCTGACTGGCAGGCCTGGGGGCGGGAAGAAAAAGAGACTAGGCCGCAAAAGCCGGGGACTCGAGTTATAAGCGCGGCCGCCGTATAAGCGCGGCCGGCGCGGAAGTCCCCGGCGCACTAACAGTCCCAGCCGCGCCGCAGTGATAACAATGGCAGCGGCGGTCAGCGCGGTAGTCCCCATACACTAACACACTCAGCGACGCTGCAGTGTGTAATGGCACAAACGCGGTCAGCGCCGCGGTCCCCGGTGCACTAGCACACCCAGCAATGCTGGAGTGTTGCTGTGCGCGGTCCCCACGGGGACACAGAGTACCTGAAAGTAGCAGGGCCATGTCCCTGAACGATACTCGGCTCCTATCCAGCAGAGTCCTCAGGAGCTGTGGATGGAGCACGGTCTCAGTGCCTGGAGACCGTTAGGATCCCACTTCACCCAGAGCCCTAAGGGGGATGGGGAAGGAAAACAGCATGTGGGCTCCAGCCTCCGTACCCGCAATCGATACCTCAACCTTAACAACACCGCCGACAAGAGTGGGGTGAGAAAGGAGCATGCTGGGGGCCCTGTTAAGGGCCCTCTTTTCTTCCATCCGACATAGTCAGCAGCTGCTGCTGACTAATCTGTGGAGCTGTGCGTGCATGTCTGCCTCCTTCGCACAAAGCAAAAAACTGAGGAGCCCGTGGGAGCACGGGGGGTGTATAGGCAGAAGGGGAGGGGCTTTACACTTTTAGTGTAATACTTTGTGCGGCCTCCGGAGGCATAGCCTATACACCCAATTGTCTGGGTCTCCCAATTGTCTGGGTCTCCCAATGGAGCGACAAAGAAATATCATTCAACTTCACAATTGTGTCCCACTTGTTGTTGATTCTTCACCAGAACATTAACATTTTTATCTTTATGTTTGAAGCCTGAAATGTGGGAAAAGGTTGAAAAATTCTAGGGGCCAAAAACGTACGCAAGGCACTGTATATATAAACATGTGTGAGTAATTATATATGTATGTGTGTGCATATATATCTTTTTTTTATCTGATACTACTTTTATGTAGATGTTTTTATTGTTTCTATATTATATTTTATTGCAATGTTGCGGCAGACAAAAAAAAAAAAAATAATGTAATTGTCATTTTTATTTTTTTTCCTTCATTAAGCCGTGTACCGATCAGATCTTGGCAAATCATACATTTCTGAAAGCGGCAAAACCAAAAGGTGTATTTATTGTTTTTTTTTTACAGAGCCATACGTCAGCATCAGCCGGCCGTGCTCCGTGCAGCAGAAATCACAATCTCCTATGAATGTCACTCACACCCGGCGTTCACAGGAGGATCGTAATGACAGTGAAAAGGGTCATCAGCTGACCCCCCCGGCTATCATGAGAACTCAATGGCGCCCTGCGATTATATCATGGGGCCACAGATGGGAGCAGGGAATGGCGCGCTCCCCGCCGGCGAATGTTAAATTCCGCTGTCAGAGATTGACAGCGGGATATAACTGGTTAACATCGGCGGGCGGATCTCCGAACACCCCGCGACTGTTGGAGGCACATGATGGTTGATCAGATCAGCCGATATGTGCAGGGAGAAATGCGGGCTCGGCGTATGAGCCTGCATCAAAGGCAGGGACACGACCTTGCACACAGCAATACATCCAAGGTTGTGAAGGGGTTAATAAAACATGTCTGGTAGAAAAAAAACCTACACACCGGAGCGTTTCCGTAATTCCACACATCTCTGGGCCACGGCGACGTCAGTAATACGTCCACACCTCTGAACTTAGAGTTTGTGGTGAGGGACATTTTCAGCGACGTGACATCCTTAGCAGAAAAGCAATAGGCCGGGGCCGGCTCGCTGGAGGACTCGATGCCGCTCAGGTAGGCGATTTGGAGGCCGGACGCCCCTGTAAATATTCCTTTTCGTCCTACAAGTAAACATAGAACCAATATATGGAGATAAAAAGCTATAAAGCGTGTGCCAAACTCTCTGGGAGTAAGGTAACGGAGTCATAGAAATACAGAACTGCATTGTTACCTCTGTAAGTGATCCTGTAAGGCAGGTGGGGTCACTGACAGAGGTAACCAAGCAGTGCAAATTAATGAAGTGCAAGTCTAGGAGTCAAAAGCCACAAAAACCAGAGGGAGACAGATATCGGACCCCCACTGAGGTGACACTGCTGATGTATCCTCATAATATAGGCCCATCTACTTTACTATACAGTTACACACTACCCTCCCTTATCTCTTACTGCCCTGCCGTAATCACATATACGTTCTATAACTGAACCAGGAAGTTCAGGATGAGCAGCAGAGCAGAAGAGACTTTCTCAGGACAAAGAATCGCTTACCCAGGTAGGTAATATTAGTAGCCAACTCGCAGCCCTCGACATCTTGAAAATATTTTACTGTGTCTTGATTATTTGCCCCAAGGACGTAGGTCTGAATAGGAGCTGAAAGAGGAAAAACAAAAGACAGAAATGTGATTATTAGAATATAACTGCACATCGGTATCGGTAAAATGAAAATGCCGCCATCTTGGCAGGCAATGCACTGGAAGTCCCAGAAGTGAGCTCTAGGGGGAGTAGAGAGCAGCAGCACATTCTTCCTGCAGCGGCCACTGCAGGCCAAATGTGGTATTACATGCCAGAGATGACTAGGCAAGCGCATAATACCGAGTCCCCCACAGACAAAAAAAGAGAATTTTGTTACTTACCGTAAATTCTTTTTCTTATAGTTCCGTCATGGGAGACCCAGACCATGGGTGTATAGCTACTGCCTCCGGAGGACACACAAAGTTACTACACTCAAACGTGTAGCTCCTCCCTCCTAGCATATACACCCCCTGCTAGCCAGTCCTAGCCAGTTTAGTGCAAAAGCTGAAGGAGGACATCCACCCACAAGAAGAGACAGAGTAAAATCCGGAAGAACCGGAACGTCTGTCTACAACAATAACAGCCGGTGAAGACACACGGAACAAGAAACTTGCCAACAGGCAACAGGGAGGGTGCTGGGTCTCCCATGACGGAACTATAAGAAAAAGAATTTACGGTAAGTAACAAAATTCTCTTTTTCTTCATCGTTCCTATGGGAGAGCCAGACCATGGGACATCCTAAAGCAGTCCATGGGTGGGAATAAACAGAAACTGAGAAGCAGGCAAACCCAACTTCACAAATGGGCGACAGACGCCTGAAAGATGCGTCTGCCCAAGCCCGCGTCTGCCAAAGCAAGAGCATGCCTTGGATAGAGCTTCGAAAAAGTATGCAGACTAATTCGAGCTGCAGTCTGACAGACCTACTGAGCCGTAGCCTGGCGCCTGAAAGCCCAAAAGGCACCGACAGGTCTGATCAAATGTGCTCTGATCCCCGGCGGGGAAGGCACTTGAGTACACAGGCAGGCCTCGGAAATGGCCGACCTAAGCCAACGAACCAGGGTCGGCTTAGATGCCGAGAGACCGCTACGTTGACTAGCAGTCAGTACCAGAGAGAGGTGCACCGCCTAATAACGGCGGTGCGAGACACATAGATCCGGGGCGCCCGCACCAGATCCAGGATATGCAACGCTTCGTCAAAGCGATGAACAGGAGCCGGACAAAAGGAAGGCAGGAAAATTGCCCCGGATAAGGTGGAAGCAGTAACCACCTTAAGGAAAAAAGTCCAGAGTCGGACGGAGACCACCTTGTCTTGATGCAAAAGACCAAAAAGGGGGTGACTCAGAGAGAGTGCAGCCAGAACTCCCTGGCGGGAAATTCTAGCCACCAGAAAGACTACTTTCTGTGAAAGATGAAACAAGGAAACCTGCCTAAGAGGCGCAAAGGGGGGTTTCCGGGAACCGGGAGGACCGGATTAAGGTCCCAGGGCTCCATAGGCCGCCGGAAAGGCGGAATGATGTGAGATGCGCCCTTAAAAGGAGCTCACCGGAGCCAGCCGGACGATACGCCGCTGGCACATACTGACAGAGCCGAGACCTGTCCCTTAATGAGGGATAGTCCTAGCTGTAGACCGGACTGTGGAAGGGACAGGAGGGTCGGCAAGGCTAAAAAGGTCCAAGGACACTTTGGGGCTCGAGTCATAGCGGAGATGACTTCAGGAAGGATACCAGAAGTCGCCAAGATCCAGGACTCAATAGCTACGCCGTCAATCTGAGAATCCAGAATTCTGACGGAAAAAACGGACCTTTTGAGAAAAGGTCTGGACGGTCCGGAAGAGGCCATGGCAACCCAACGGACAGAAGGAGCAGGTCAGGGTACCAAGCCTGCCTGGGTCAGTCTGGAGTAAGAGAATGACCCGACGGCCCCCTTTACTGATCTTGCGCAGGACTCTGGGCAAGAGGTAGAGACGAAGCTGGGATCAAACATGAACCAGTGTGTCTACCGCAAAACCTGAGGATTGTGGACCACGGTTGGACAGCTGAAATAGTCTGCCTCGCAGTTTTGACATCTAGGATGTGGGCTGCGGATACGGTGGACTAGGAGTCCCTTGTCCACTGAAGAATGTTGAGGCGCTAAGATTGCCAGGCGGCTGAGTGTCCCGCCCTGGAAGTTGATGTAGGAAAACGCTGTCACGTTGTCCGACTGGACTCGAATGTGCCTAGCCGCCAACAGATGGTGAAGGCTTAGAGAGCTAGAATACAGCTCTGATTTCCAGCCCATTGATCTAGAGGGCTGATTCGGACAGAGTCCAAGCGCCCTGCGCTCCGCGGTGGAGATATACTGCTCCCAAGGCGGAAAGACCAGCACCCTGGTGAGGGTCACCCGGGACGGGGCCAGGAAGTCCCTGAGACAGAGTGGCCGAAACCACCACTGAAAACGAGCCCCTGGTCAGTGGCAAAGCCACCACCCCGTGGAAGGAGGGAGTTCGCGTGTGCAGCGGAAAACATCCAGTCTCAGAGGACGCAGGAGAAATTGGGCAAGGAATCACTTCCATTGACGCCACCGTCTGACCAGCACCTGTATTTGGTGTCTGATAGAACGACGTCGACCGCCAGCGGAGGGACTACTGATCGACTAAGAGCAGCTTTACAAGAGCCGACAGAGTCTCGAATTGCGTCCCTGAGAACCTCTGGTTCGAAGTCAGAGTGGACTTGAACAGAATGACAAGCCACCCGAATAGGTTAGAGTGGCGAGAGTAAGCGAAGTACTCTGCTAAGAGTCTGCACTGGATGAAGCCCCGAGAAGAAGGCCGTCCAGGGCAAACGATCACTGCCAATCCCTAGGGGTGCAGGACCCTAATCACAGCAGCCCCAATGAGAATACTCGAGGGGCCGTGGCTAACCCCAAGGGAAGAGCCACGAATTGGACCACTCCGATGGCAAAACGTAGTCAACACTGGTGTGAAACTGCGATTGACCCCTGCAGAAAGGCATCTCTGATGCCGATGGCTGCTAGGGAATCTCCTTGGGTTCTTGATTGATCCGGTGAAAAAACACACGGAACAAGACCGAGACTCCATGTGAACACGCCACACCTGACCATGCTTGAAAAGCTAAAGATCCAGGTCGGAAGGCACCGCCCTCTTCGGGTACTAGAAATAGATTTAAACAAAAATCTCAGAACCGTTCCCAGTCGGGAACCGGTACAATTCCTCCATTGGCCTGCAAGAAATGCCACGGCCTGTGAGAAGGCGGCGGCCTTGGAGCCGGGAGGGGGTGACAGAAAAAAATCTGTTTGGCGGGTGGACAGAATTCTATCCTGTAGCCATGGGAGATATATCCCGCCCCCACTGAATGGAGACGTGTTAGAACCATACGTCGCCAAGTGGAGGGAGCCTGCCACCGACCAGGAGGAGGTTGGCGTGGCTAGATAGCTCGGAGGAAGCTGACTAAGTGGCAGCATCTCCTGCGGTCTTCTGAAGACGCAGCTTCAAGCCAATTGGTTCTATGAACCTAGGCCGAGCTAGAGGACGATCAGATGGAGGAACGGAAACCACCGAAACCTCAACTGATTCCTGCCCTGGACAGGATCCCTGGTTTAGGTTTGTGGCAAGGAAGAACTCTCCTCGCCAAGAGCTTCCTAAATTTCATCCAGTTGGTTCCGAAGAGACTGGTCCCACCAAAGGGGAGCCCAGCAAGGAACCTCTATAGAGGCATCTGCCTTCCATTTCCGAAGCCACAGGAGCCTGCGGATAGTGAGGAAGTAGCCAAGACCACCGCCGTGCGGTGTCCAGCATGGCAGACCTGGCAGAGGATGAGAAGACTGAAGTTTGGAAGTTCAGGCAACCGTCTTGGGCATAGCGTCCCTGTGAGGGAAAGCATCTCCTCTGAGGAGCCATCAGCCACTGACGTAACGGTCCGGGCTGAGCCACCTGAGGTGAATGAGCCCACCTTTTGACCACCATTGGTGGACAGGGGAAACACAGTCCTCAGAATCACGCTTCATGGGAAGCGACTGTCAGAGCGGACCCTGGGCTGGTCACAGGGCCTGAAAACTGGAGTGGTTAAGGAACACACATAGTGTTCCCCTAGATAAGGTAACTCCGGCGGATTGAGGTCCAGTACAAAATTAATGTACCGTGGGATCCTTATAGAGGTGCCGTCAGCCACTGATACAACTATCCGGGCTGAAAGTCTAGACACCGGAGTGGCCACCCCTGGCGAATGAGTACACTCCTTGACCACCTCTGATGGGAGGGGGAGACAGGCAGCAGAACCCCGCTGTGGGATCTGCAGGACAGGCTGCGGGCTTGGACGCAGCGGGCTGAAAACTGGAGTGGTTAAGGAACACGCTCCTCGTCCTGTTAAAGGTATACTGATGCCTTTCTGCCAGCGGGGAATACTCCCCTGATACAGGCGGATGGAGGTCCAGTACAAGTATAATGGACGCAATCCAATCATTCGCATCCGCGTCACCTACGGACGGATCAAAGTACCTAAAGTAGCGTCCGAGCCCCTGGTAGAGACATCCTCCTCGCCCAGTGAGTCAGCTCGTAATCGGAGCTGCGGGACGGGGAGTACAGGGGACCCTACGTCTCCCTGTGAGGAGGACAGGGTCTGTGAGCTTTGCTGAGCAAGCAGAAAACGCCCTGAGAAGGGGGCTGCATGCTCAGCAGATGCCGGGACAGCCGACCCCTGGAAAAAAGATTCCCCCAGGGGTCAGCCACCGAAACCGGAGGAGCTGGAGGGACCATAAATGAGCCTCCAAGCTGAGGGGCCACAGTGGTTATGAGCTCGGTAGAGCCGTACGAGACTACCAAGCCTGCAGCCTCGCTCCGTGAGACATGCTGCAGAGGTGGGGGGCTCTGTCTAGAATGTCTAGAATACCCAAGACAGGGGTTCAGCCCGGGGAGACTCCAGGCTGAGGCACCACCACATAAGAACCATTACAGTGTGGGTCTGTGCTAGTTCAGGCAATATGAGCCTACATGCAGAACATGTAGTGTACAGCCTTGGAGCTTTGCTCCTAGTGTGAGGCATGCTGCTGAGGAGGAGGTTCTATAATAAAGAATTAACTCCTTCAGAATGCCCTGCTAGTGTATAAAAGTGCACAACCAGAGGTTGTGACTTATCAGGCCGCTATTATGAGTGCCCCCCGGGTTCCAAGCCTGGACCCCCAGCCAGATATCCACTCCCTCTGCACTGCAGAGCAGCCAGCGCCGACCAGCGTACTAAGAACGCTGAGAAAATGGCGCCCGAGTGAGGGGGGGAGGGCGGGGGTTAACCCAGGAGCGGGAATCGGAGGGCTAAGGAGATGTACAGGGGAGGGAATCATCTCCTCAAAAAGGAGTGTCCTCCCCTGTGCAGAGCGGCCGGTGGGCGGCGCTGCAGTGTCCCCCTGCATGACTGACATGCAGGGGAACGAAACGAAACTAGGCCGCGGCTGAAGCCGGGGCCTAGAGTTATACATGCGGCCGAAAATCAGGCATCATCGGCGCGGTACACAGTAAAAACCGTGGAACCGGCCGGAACACAGTGAAAAGCAGCATTATCAAAGTAAATCACTGTCCCCCCAATAAAGTGCCCCACATTGCAGAAGGACCCTCTGAATAACGTCTCTATACTTAGCTTTGAGACGCAGGGCCCAGTCCCTGGGTGGGGTGGGGGTCCAGTGCTCCGTCCAGCAGGGTCCTGCCAAAGGGCTGCGGATGGAGGCCGGTCTCCTGCAAGGCAGTGAGAACCGTGTGGGCTCTAACTTCAAGCCAGAGCCCCTAAGGGATGGTGAAGGAGCGCGGCATGAAGGGCTCTTGCCCTGAATCAACCTTAACAGCACCGCCGCCAGGGGGGTGTGAAGGGACATGCCGGGGGTCCAGTGGACCCGTTTTTCTTCCAAATCTTTAGAAAAAATGAAAAATCAAAAAAGGATGCATGTGTGTGTGTGATCCTCCTGACACAAAGCATGAAACTGGCTAGGACTGGCTAGCAGGGGGTGTATATGCTAGGAGGGAGGAGCTACACGTTTGAGTGTAGTAACTTTGTGTGTCCTCCGGAGGCAGTAGCTATACACCCATGGTCTGGGTCTCCCATAGGAACGATGAAGAAATGCTTTTTTATGGCCAAAAGAGGGGAGTCCTGGCCAGAGACTATCACACGATAACATCCATTTCATGTATGTATGTAAAAAATATAAAGGAGTTGTAGGAGGGGGAGGAAAGGTGGGGGGGGGGGGTTCACCCAAAGTAAAAACTTAGGAGCACTCTGTTAGCGCTAAAGATATAAGCAAAAATTGAATATATGCTATATAGAACATACCATATTTTCTGGATTGCAGTTTTTTTCCCGCAAAACTGGGGGTAAAATGAGGGTGCATTTAACAAGTTGGATTTGGCTCACCGGGGCTCAGTGCTGGAGCGGGGTCATAGGGGGCAGGGTTGGCAATACAGAGGGCTCGGAGGAGGGGGCTCATAAGGGTCACAGGATGGAGGGTCGGTGATACTGCGGGGTCGGGTGTGTCGCGGCGACATTGATCTGCCGGCGGGCTGCCACTGCAGTGGAGATGCTCAGGAGGGTCACAGGACGGGGTCTCTCAGCGGCCGGTGCCAGTGATCTGACTGCAGGCTCCATTGAATCGCCTGCGGTTGACACGATGGACTTCAAAAAAATGGCTGCGGAGTCGGTGCGTGCGCATATTGACATGATGTACTACAAGAAAATGACCGTGGAGTCCTATCTGCGCACGCGCCTCCTCCACGGCCATTTCCTTAAAATCCATTGAGTCAACCGCGGGCAATTTAATGGAGCCTGCAGTCAGATCACTGGCACCGGTCGTCGAGACACCCCGTCATGTGACCCTTGTGAGCCGCTCCACTGCAGTGGCAGCCCGCCGGCAGATCAATGGTGCCTGCCACCTTAACGCACCCAACCCCGCAGTATCACCGACCCTCCTGAGCCAGAACACCCCCTCCTCCAAGCCTGCAGCATCACCGCCTCTGCCTCCTATGCCTTTTCTGAGCCGCTCACCTCTGGTGAGCTATTGGAAGACGCACTAGGATTATAAGACGGACCCTCATTTTAAGATTAAAAAAATATTTTTTCCTATTTTCCGCCTCTAAATAAGGTGTGCGTCTTATAATATGGAAAAAAAATGGTACTTAGAAAACGAAGGTACTAAGAGCATAAATTGGCCAATTCATGCAAGCCCATCAACCGCGACAAGGTGACCTTTCTTTGATGGGACCCTAATGTAATATTATGCCTCTTACGGGCTAAAAAGCCTCCAAATTTAAGAGCAGGTATGATCCAGACCTTGTATTTGTAGGCTTTTAGTCCAGGAGAGGCATGATATTAGATTTGGATCCCATCAAAGAAAGGTCACCTTGCCGCGATTGATGGGCTCACATGAATTGGACAATTTATGAGCATATATTCTATATAGCATTAATGCAGTTTTAATGTCATATATTCTATGTTTGCATATGTCTTAGCGCTTTACACAGGGCTACTGTATCCTTTTGTGAAGTCTTTGCAGCTGACACCTGTTCACACTTGCTTTATTCTTATTTGAAGATGCTGGTCAGTTTGTTTTTTTTTCTTCAAAATAAAAGACATTTGTAGTAAAGGAGCTTAGTTTGGATTATATTACAAACCTTGCTTCACTCCGGATTTATATTCCTGCCAAAGGGCTTCACTTTCCGGGCAGGTTCCGAAAAAACTGCCAACGCATAAAAGCAACTAAAAAAAACAAAAAAAAAAAATCATTATAAAAACATTAAAATATCCAGGGGTATCAGAAATAAGAAGACAGCAGTCGGAAAGTGGTGCGTGAGCTACAATTTTATCATTACTCGCGGACAGCTACTTGACATTGTGTAGTCGGGGGGATATGCCGACTCCGCTCACTTCTGGCCACCGATGGCCCTCGTATTGGGCAGGGATCAGTCGCCCCCAGTGAGCGGAGACCGGACAGAACTCTGGAAAATGGAGCCGAGCCGTTACTTTTCCTTACATCGAACTCTCCGCTCTTCTTCTGGATCTGACGAACCCGGTTGAACAGGAGATCAAACTTCCCGTACACGTCCCCGCAGGCCAATCTGTAGGGAGAGGACACAACAGTGATGGGAAGTTATTAGGTATGGTGTACGGCGCCCCCTGCTGAGACCTATAGGAATATATCATTTCATGTGCTCTGCAGTAGAAAGTCCTGTATAATCAATGGTGTTCTGGGGCATGTGACAGTCTCAAATCGGTGGGGATCCGACACCCAGCACCCCCCAAACCTCTCCCGTAACCCACTCTCCCCTCACTGATTAGCATCGGCGTCCCCGCCTGGGTACTGCAGAAAAGCTTCTACTGTCAGATTCATTAATCTGATGAAGAAAGGTCATCAATATCGTTCCCCTTTAAGGTTTAGCAATCCTACAGACTTATCAGATATAGGGGTCCGGGAGCTGAGACCCTCACAGATTAGCAGAACTGCTGCTGCTCTCCTCTATTGTTGACTTTTCAGGGACCCCTTTCAGAGGTTGGGGCTACACAGCAACAGAGGCAATCCAGCATCAGAAATCAGAGGAAGGTCGCGCCACTGTCCAGGGTGATGATTTTGGACAAAAAACAGGTTACAGACTCTCCCATTATAACAAGCTCTCTGAAAGATTCTCAGTTCTCTCATTCTGCAACAAAAGAGATTGAAAACTATATCGTCAGAATGAGCTCACAGATCTCTACGGGCGGCACGGTGGCTCAGTGGTTAGCACTATAGTCTTGTGGTGGCTCAGTGGTTAGCACTGCAGTCTTGCAGCGCTGGGGTCCTGGGTTCTAATCCCACCAAGGACACCATCTGCAAGGAGTTTGTATGCTCTCCCCGTGCTTGCGTGGGTTTCCTCCGGGTTCTCCAGTTTCCTCCCACACTCCAAAAGATATACAGATAGGGAATTTAGATTGTGAGCCCCAATGGGGACAGTGTTCCTAATGTATGTAAAGCGCTGTGGAATATGTTAGCGCTATATAAAAATAAAGATTTATTTTATTTATCCTCCATTAGCTCTTTCTGCAAAACAGATTACAAACTCTCATCAGAATGAGCTCACTGACGGATCCTCAGTTCACTCATTCTGCAACAAAACAGATTGCAAACTATACCGTTAGAATGAGCTCACTAGAAGGATCCTCCGTTAGCTCATTCTGCAAAAAAAAAAATAAATAAATAAAAAAAAGATTGCAAACTCTCATCAGCACGAACTCGCCTACGGGTCCTCAGTTCGCTCATTCTGCAACAAAACAGATTGCAAACTCTCCCATCAGAATGAGCTCACTAACCGATCCTCCATTAGCTCATTCTGCTAAAAAACAGGTTACAAACTCATCAGAACGAGCTCACTGACTGATCCTCAGTTCACTCATTCTGCAACAAAACAGATTGCAAACTATACCGTCAGAATGAGCTAGCTCACGGATCCTCCATTAGCTCTTTCTGCAATAAAACAGATGACAACCTCTCCCATCAGAACGAGCTCGCTGACAAAGTCTCTGTTAGCTCATTCTGCAACAAAACAGAGAGTCTCTTGTCAAGACGAGCTCAATCACTTTAATTAACAGGTCGCAGCACAATCGGATAGAGGCTAGAAAGTCACAGACAGATCGCTCAGTCACTCTGGCCGTGTCTATGAACAAAACAGAGAATTTGCAAGTGCAGTTGTAGACTAGGAAACCGTCCACCACTGATACACAGCAGAAGTGGTCGGTAACCTTGGTAACAAGCAGCAAAGTATAGAATTACACATACAATGACTACTCCATGCCAACTGCTGGTCACATGAGCACAACGTGTGTGTGTGTGTGTGTGTGTGTGTGTTTTTATATATATATATATATATATATATATATATATATATATATATATATATATATATATATATATATATGTGTGTGTGTGTGTGTGTGTGTCTTTATAGAGTCATATTCCACCCTCCTCCACGTCCCCACGTCCCCCTTTCCGGCCCACACTCCATACTCACACCCGCAGCGCCTTTTCCGACATCTCCCCTGGTCACCACGACTGCAGCGGCTCCAAAAATCCAAGCATGGAACGCACACAATCAACTTCCGCCCAAGCTCTTACCTGATAGGACGCACAGCATCATGTGATCAATCTGTTTCCGGTTCAACGTCTTCTGGGAGTTGTAGTTTCATTGACATCGCGGTGTTAAAAACCGGAAGCGGGAATGAAAACTACAACTCCCATAATGCACCATACTGCATACAAGCAAAATCGGATTTCGTGTACACTAGTGATGGGAAATCTAGTTCATTTTGGTGATTAGTTCACCATGAACTAGTTCACTGAAAAGATTAGTTCAAAAGATTAGCTCATTTAGTTCATTTAGTTCAGTATTTCTCTCCTGAGGAGCTGACAGGAAATGCATCATGTGACCTGTGAACTAAATGAACTATATGAGCTGCTGAACTGAATGTTCTACTGAGAATGACTCAGGACAGTCTAGTTCAATCTGATGCATCTCACTGAGCCCAGCAGCGCCCCCTGTGTAGAGTGTAGAGTACTGACCCATAATGAATGTGTATGAGGGAGCTGAGAAGCAGTTCAGCAGCCACCATTTTGAGAACAGAACAGGAGCCAGTGGTAAAGATTTTAGCAAGACTGATCTAGGCTACAGGAGGCTGCTCCTCTACAGGAGGGTGATCCTCTACAGGAGGGTGATCCTCTACAAGAGGCTGATCCTCTACAGGAGGGTGATCCTCTACAGGAGGGTGATCCCATCACACAGACAGGTGAGGGGCATGAACCACACACACAAACTCTCTCTCTCATACACACATATGAGCTGTGTCTGTCTACTGTGCAATTTCAGTTTTTATTAATATTATTATTACTATTATATTTGTATTTGATGTGTGGTCTAGTGTTTTACTACCTTCTTTTCCAGCATCAGGGGCTATAAAGAGCCAGTGTGAGAGCAGGAGCCTCATGGAGCTGTAGAGGAATCACTCTCTGTCTCCTCACACTGCTGTTTAGTTCAGTATTTCTCTCCACCCTGTCCTATGAGCTGACAGGAAATGCATCATGTGACCTGTGAACTAAATGAACTATATGAGCTGCTGAACTAAATGTTCTACTGAGAATGACTCAGGACAGTCTAGTTCAATCTGATGCATCTCACTGAGCCCAGCAGCGCCCCCTGTGTAGAGTGTAGAGTACTGACCCATAATGAATGTGTATGAGGGAGCTGAGGAGCAGTTCAGCATTCACCATTTTGAGAACAGAACATGAGCCAGTGGTAAAGTTTTTAGCAAGACTGATCTAGGCTACAGGAGGGTGATCCTCTACAGGAGGCTGATCCTATCACACAGACGGGTGAGGGGCATGAACCACACACACACAAACTCTCTCTCATACACACATATGAGCTGTGTCTGTCTACTGTGCAATTTCAGTTTTTATTAATATTATTATTACTATTATATTTGTATTTGATGTGTGCTAGTGTTTTACTACCTTCCAGTGTGAGAGCAGGAGCCTCCTGGAGCTGTATGAGGATCACTCTCTGTCTCCTCCCACTGCTGTGTAGTTCATAATGAACTAATCTCTGTCAGGATGGTGAATAGATGAACTAGTTCACTCTGAAGATTAGTTCATTTTGAACTACTCACTCACGAACTACCCATCACTAGTGTACACAGCATGATTATATACATCAATATCGTCCATTTTTGGTTTAAAACGGGCAACTATGAGGCCAAAGGAAAGAAGTACATAAGCAAAAATGACGTCATATGGGCGGGACTTGCTCGTAATTGGCGTGGCTTTGTTAATAAGTTGTAGAAAAGTAACTTTTGGACAATTTAAAGGGATTTTATAGGGATAATGGTGCTTGGTAGTCACATAATATGTGCAAATGCTCTATGTAGCCTGTTATTTTCACGATATACTGCAAAATTGATGAATACAAGTATATATAGTAATAACTACCGCATTTTGCCCCGTATGAAAACTGAAAAATGCACAGTGAAATTTTTTTTATTTTTTTTTAAAAATATTTGGTT
Organism: Anomaloglossus baeobatrachus; assembly: GCF_048569485.1. Taxonomy (NCBI): domain Eukaryota; kingdom Metazoa; phylum Chordata; class Amphibia; order Anura; family Aromobatidae; genus Anomaloglossus; species Anomaloglossus baeobatrachus. The sequence goes on along the minus strand of NC_134356.1, from coordinate 36,006,173 downwards.
CCGTAATTTTCCAATCAGCAAAAAAAAAATACAGGTGCCAAAATAAATGATTTTTGGTCACCGCCTCAAAATATAATAAAAATGTAAAAATGTTATAAAATAAAATTTAAAAAAATACAAATTTCCAAAGGGGCGACACAAACCAAATTAAAAACAAATAAAAAAATTTCACTGAAATAAGAAAATGAAAATAAATTAAATAAAAAATAATATAATGAAATAATAAAATATATATATATATATAATAAAAAATAAAAAAAAATATATATATATATATACATATATATTTTATAATAAAAAAATATAATAATAATCCAAATAAATAAAAATAATAAAGACTAAAAGAAAACAAAAATAAAATAAAAAATAATATAATAAATAATATCATAAAATATAATATATATATAGAGAGAAACAATTATATTATACCTATTATATATAATATAATTAAAAATATGATAGTAAAAATAAATATAAATAACATATGTATATATATATATATATATATATATATGTGTATATATATATATATATGTGTATATATATATATATATATATATATATATATATATATATATATATATATATATATATATATATATATATATATATATACACACACACACACACTTGTTTGGTATTTCCATAATCCTACCAACCTGTAGAATCATGCCGTCGGGTCATTTTTGCCATACAACGAACACTGTAAAACCAAAGGTGGGAAAAAGCAATGGCTGATTGTGAGGGGGGGTTTTTCACCATTTTACCATATTTGGATTTTTTTTAAAAAATTTTCAGCACATTATAGGGTAAAATGAGTGGCGTCATTCAAAAGTACAACTCGTCCCGCAAAAAACAAGCCTTCATATAGCTATAAGGATGGAAAAATAAAAAAGTTATGGGTTTTGCAAGAAACAGAGGAAAAATATAAAGGAAAGTGTAAAAAAAATAAAAACTGGCTATGGTGTTAAAGCATTGACATTTATTGTTTCCTGCCGCGGACAATATTATTTTTTTTTTTCAAAACTCATAACTTTTTTGTTTTTCTGTCCTCATGGACGTGTGAGGTCTCGTTTTTTGCGGAACGAGTTGTAGTTTTGAATGACGCAATTTACTTTATCATATAATGTGCGGAGAGTTGGGGACCCTGTTAGATTGTTAGGCCCCCCCCCAAGTCGAGGGAATCTGCAATATTGAAATGCTGTATAGGAAGTGTTGAAGAGCTGACCTTGAATGGTGATGACTGGCTATGTGAGTGATGTGCCAGGGGGCAGCGTGCTTTCACTGTCACACATCACCAGCCGTCAGCAGCCCCCAAAAATAGCCATGGAATATAAGGATGAGGATCAGCTGCAGGTGAGCGGAACGACTGGAAAGACAATAAACTCCATTCATTCCAAAAGATCCCGGATGTCAGCAGAAGACGTAACGGGATCTCGGAATAAACTGCGACAAATCTCTCCCAGATGAGCGATTCAACCGTCTATTGTCTACTGACTTGTTTAGTCTCCCCCACCCCCCTCCTGGGGTCACCCAGGGATTTCACTAACCTGGAATTAACCCATTAAACAGTCTAGGCAGTGGCATTACTAGAGTCCAATTAGCCCCAGTGCAAATTTGGACCTTTGCCCTCACCTGTCTGTTGGTCAAATATATGACCCCTTGTAGAATTCTTGTATGAAAACATATGTATTCACCCCTTTATGTAATGAGGTTCCTATTTGGGATCCCTTCCTGTAATAATGTCATTCATTCTGGGCCCCTTCCTGTAATAATGTTCACATCCTGATCCCTTCCAGTAATAATGTCCCCCATTCTGACCCCCTCCTGTAATAATGTCCCCATTCTTAGCCCCTTCCTGTAATAATGTCCCCATTCTGAGCCCCTTCCTATAAGCATGTGTAACGCCCCTGGACTATCAGGTCGTCACAGGGTATTGTGCAATTTGCCCTTCTGTGCAGTATCCACCTCCTACTTGGTTATGGGTCCCAAATTACATGGTGTTGCCTATATCAGCTAATTAAAATCCTAGGTACACTCTGCACCACACCCACCAGACACCCAAGTGGCCGAATGAGTGGAATAGGGTCGCCCACTTGGGGGGTTGGTTAGGGGAGGTCAGGAGTGTCAGGAGAAAGGAGAAGTGTGTTGGAAGGGAAGGAGAGAGGAGGTCAGGAGCAGGGCTCCTAGGAAGCCATCTAGGTGGCAGACGGTGGTATGGGCCTAGAGGAGCTGGACTCCTGGTTGCAGGGGATCGTGGCAAGGGACACGGAACTGTCGAGGAGGACAGCCGGCAGCCTTGCACCATCACCGGGCTGGGACCAGGACCCGACGGGGTACGTGGACCCTAGGTCAGGGAGTAGCTTCAGGCAACCAGACAATTTACCCGATGAGAATGGAGCCTTCAAGATCCGCTCTCCACCCGCTCCAAAATCGGGGTACTAGTGCAACGACGGGGATAGGACTTTCCACTCAAATGGTCCAGAAAATCACAAGCGTGAACCCTGAGAGCAAGCTCCTACACTTAGCCCGGCAGTTCCATACTACCAGGACCAACAGAGAAGTAAACTTAGTGCCAAGAGGCAGGTCACGGATCACCAGGCAGCACCATTCGGGACGGGATTCGAACTAGCTCCCCTCAGCGGCAGCGGTATCCAGAACTTTGGTTTATCCAGTTGTCGGTGTCCTTTAATAGTTTTCCCCATCTTGACCCCTTCCTGTAATAATGTCCCCCATCATGATTCTTTCCTGTAATAATGTTCCCATCCTGGCTCCTTTCTGTAATAATGTTCCCATCCTGGCCCCTTCCTGTAATAATGTTTACATCCTGGGCTTTTCCTGTAATAATATCCCCCATCCTGGGCTTAATAATGTTCTCCATTCATAATGTTCTCCAGGACCACATCCTGTAATAATGTTCTCCATACCAGGCTCCTTTCTGTAATAATGTTTTTCCATCCTGGTCCGCCTTCCAATAATAATCTGCCCCTTTCAGTAATAGTGTCCCCCATCCTGGACCCCTTTCAATAATAATGTCCCCCATCCTGGGCCCCTCTCAATAATAATCTCCCCCATCCTGGGCCCCTTTCAGTAATAGTGCCCCCCATCCTGGACCCCTTTCAATAATAATGTCCCCCATCCTGGGCCCCTCTCAATAATAATGTCCCCCATCCTGGGCCCCTTTCAGCAATGATGTCCTCATCCTGGGCCCCTTCCAATAATAATGTCTCCTATCCTGGGCCCCTTTCAGTAATAATCTCGCCCATCCTGGGCCCCCTTCCTGCAATAATGTCCCTCATTCTGGGTTCCCTTTCTGTAATAAATGTCCCCCATCTTGGGCCCCCTTCCTGTAATAATGTCCCCCATCTTGGGCCCCCTTCCTGTAATAATGTCCCCCATCCTGGGCCCCTTTCTGTAATAATGTTCCCATTCTGGGCTCCTTCTTGTAATGAAGTCCCTCATACTGGGCCCCCTTCCTCTAATAATGTCCCCCATTCTGAGCCCCTTCCCGTAATAAAGTTCCCCATCCTGGTTCCCCTTCCTATAATAATGTCCCCCAGCCTTGGCCTCTTCCTGGGCCCCTTCCTGTAATAATGTTCCCATCCTGGGCCCCTTCCTGTAATAATGTCCCCCATCCTGGGCCCCCTTCCTGTAATAATGTCTCTCATCCTGGGCCCCTTCCTGTAATAATGTTCCCATCCTGGGCCCCTTCCTGTAATAATGACCCCCGTCCTGGCCTTTGATTGGTCATCACTGTGTATTGCAGGGAGCTGGCGGGTCTCTGCTCACCAATACATTTCAGCTGAATGTGCGTCCTTGGATTCATATCCATCTATAATGGGCACTGGCGGGCTCCCTTCCCATATGGGCCTGGTTGCACCCTTTGCGACTGCAATCGTCAAGCTCCTCCTGAGTCTAGGTTATTAATGCGAGACTCTGATGACATGGGCATTTAAGAAGGGCTCATCACTTGCCATAAATATGTAATTTTTTTACCATGGTGGCTCAGTGGTTAGCACTGCTGATTTGCAGCACTGGAGTTGTGGGTTCAAACCTGCCATAGCATGAACAATATGTGCTAGGAGTTTGTATGTTCTCCCAGTGTTTGCATGGGTTTCCTTTGAGGACTTCAGTCTACTCCCGCATCCCAAAAACATATTGATAGGGGATTTACATTGTGAGCCCCGATAATAATAAATGCCCTTGTTCTCCTGAATCCGGCATTCTTTCTCTTTTATTCCTGTGCCTCTCCGTTCCTAAGATATGGCTCTTTCTTCCCTGACTGTAAAGGCAGTCTTTTTAGCCAAGTGGGCGTTGTCTTCTGACACATAAGAGCATAGAACCACGCCTACTTGAATAAAAAGAGTAGAGTAACATAACAGGGCAGAAGAGGCCATAGCTCAGGAATGGAGAGGGGCAGGAAGAAAAGAAAAGTATCACCAGATTCAGGGTTATCAATGGTATCAATGCCCTTCATATTCCACAGTTAAGAACTGGGTTGTCAAATTTTAAACGGGCCACTTCAGCCCCAATGATGAGGAACGTCCTGGACGAGCGAGAGTGGTTGTTGTTCCGGAGATCGTCGATGCTGCACACAAGATCATACTGGAGAATCCACGAATTTCAGCAAAAGCAATAGCAGATGTGGCGCCCTGGCCTATCAGGACGTCACAGGGTATTGTGCAATCTGCCCTTCTGCACAGTATCCACCCTCCTTGGTTAACGGATCCCAGTCCTTTGGTGTTGTTACAGCTTGTCCAATCAAAATCCTAGGAACACTTCCCACTTGAACCTACCAGACACACCATTAGGGGGCCTGAAGGGAATAGGGCCGCCCACATGGGGGGTTGGTGAGGAGAAAGTGAGGAAAGTGTCAGTTGAGTTGAGTTGAGTTTGGGGAGTTGATGAGAGAGGAGGTGTTGTGGTGGCTCTCGTGAGGAGAGGCCATGGAGGAGAGCTCCTGTGTACTAGGTGGCAGACGTTGGTCTGGGCCTGGTAGGAGCTGGAACCCAGTCACAGGGGACAGTGTCAAGGGGCATGGACTGCCGAGGAGGGCAGCCGGCGGCCTTGAGCTATCACCGGGCAGGGGCCAGGGCACGACGGGGTACGTGGACCCCAAGCCGGAAAGTAGCTTCACGCGTTCCGGTAATTTACCCGACGGGGGTGAAGACTTCAAGTGTCATCCCCAACCCGCTCCAAAATCGGGGTACTAGCGCACTGATGGGATAGGACTTTCCCAATACAGTCCAAAGAAATCCTACGCGTGAACCCTGAGAGCAAGCTCACTCCGTTAGCCTTACGGGTGAGCGTGACCCGGAGAGTTTCATACCAACGGGTCCAATTGAGACTATGGTGCAAGGAATAGGGCCACAGAGTAACCGCAACACCAGGGGCACGGATCCAGGTGTGTTCCCCGTGGACTACAGTGGTGCTCAGAACTTTGGTTTACAAGCTGTCAGTGTGGTTACTCTCGGACTGAGTGAGTACACTAATAATCCCTGCACCTATCTCTTCAACGGCACCCAAACACCATCCTATACCAACGGGCCCCGGGACACGAACCCCCTACCCACGGAGGGGTTAAACATCACGCTGCCACACAATCGTCACCGGACTCCCCAACGGCAGTGGTGGTCCCTCACATTACCACGCACTGTGGGTGGCGTCACAAACTTTCCAAAATCCCCCTGTACATATCTCCCCCTTTTCTTTTAATCGAGTGGCCGCGCGACCCCCGGGTCCAGAGACCCCTCAAGCCACCACGGTTCCGGAACCGGATACGAGCGGCGGCAACAGCCCGGCTGCTCGCCTGGAGGCGGTACACAGACATCATGGGGATTTCCCCTGAACATGTTTGTGTCATTATCCATGAACATTTGGACAAGAGGAAGCTTCTGCAAAGTGGGTCCTCAAATGTTTGACCACAGATCAGAGAAGCTGCGAGTGAAAACTTCCCGCTCCATTTGTCAGCGTTTCCGGACTGATAAGAACTCTCTGGATCGACTGGTCACTATGGATGAGACCTGGATTTATTTTTATGACCCTGAAAACAAGGAGCAGTCAAAAGAGTGGAGGCACAGGGGTTCTCCTCATCCAAATAAGTTCAGGGTGCAAAAATCAGCCACTATGGTGATGGTGCCTGTGTTCTGGGATAAGGAGGGTGTGCTGCTAGTGGACTACCTTCAAAAGGGTTCCACCATCAATGCAAGGTATTACATTGAAATTTTGGACCAATTGAAGGCAGCTCTGAAGGCCAAAAGGCATGGTAAGCTGTCCAAAGGAATCTTGTTCCTACAAGACAAGTGACCACGGCAAAACTGGCAGAGCCGGGCTTCCAGCTGGATGACCACCCACCTAATTCACCAGATCTAGCTCCCTCCGACTATCATCTGTGTCCAAACCTGAAGAAACACCTCAAGGGTACCACATTTCACACCATTTCTGATGCCATGGCTGCTACGGATGCCTGGTTTGCGGCAGAACCGAATCCTTCTTTTTGCTAGGCTTACAGAACTTGGAAGTGTGTTGTCATCAGTGGAGAGTGTGTGGAATAAATGGAAAGTTTCATCATCCTATCTCGTTTATTTCTGGGTAAAGCCAAAGACTTATCAGCAGCCCCTCGTATCATTGTGGTTTGAGGAAAAAAAAAATTGCCAAAAATTAAAATTACACCCGATCGGATTAAAATAAAAAGTTAATTTTTGTGGGGACTATTACTTACCTTTAAGCTAATGTGAGGATTTCCCCAGGTAAATCGCATATATGGTTTAATAACTGTATTTTTAGCCGGCGGTCTCTAGTATGTGACTTTCACCATGTAACTTTACAGTCATAATTAATATGGTTAATTAGTCGTCAAGGTCACAGTTGTTTCTTTTTTTTTTCTCCCCCCGTCCTATTAAGACGTCTTAGCAATATGTAAACATCTCAGAAATGTGTGCGGGGTACACGACATATGTACACTAGAGTATGGGAGTGGTCCGCAAGTAGGAGTAGGGGGCTAGCAGCATCTGTTGTGGGAAGGGTCACATTTATTAATATGCCAATCACACAGAAGTGGGCTAAAGGTGGCCACACCGGGCTCCTCCACCGCCTGCTGTGGTCCTTTCTATCAATTTTGGAACTATTCTTTCATGGGGACCCAGGTCACAATAATGTGTGGGGCCGTTCTCTATGTTCAAAAAAGCGTCATGTAATGCTGAAATAATGCCGCCACGTAAGACTCAAATTATAGTGCTATACAGTGCCGAAATAATACCGCAATATAGGAGCCAAGTAATAGTGCTATAATATGGCCAAACAATACTGCCACATAAGTCCAAATTAATAGTGCTATAACATGGCCAAATAATAGCATCACATAGGACCCAAGTAATAGTGTTATACAGTGGCCAAATAATACTGACAAAATAATAACATAATATAGGAACCAAGTAATAGTGATATAACATGGCCAAATAATACTACCAAATAGATTGCCAAAATAATACCACAGTACAGGATCCAAGTAATAGGGCTATAACATGGACAAATAATACTACCAAATAGATTGCCAAAATAATACCACAATACAGGATGCAAGTAATAGTGATATAACATGGCCAAATAATACTACCAAATAGATTGCCAAAATAATACCAAAATACAGGATGCAAGTAATAGTGATATAACATGGTCAAATAATACTGCCAAATAGATTGCCAAAATAATACCACAATACAGGATGCAAGTAATAGGGCTATAACATGGCCAAATAATAGCACTAATAGGACCCAAGTAATAGCGTTATAGAGTGGCCAAATAATACTGCCACATATAACCCAAGTAATAGCGTTATAGAGTGCTGAAATGGGCCGCAATATGAGCCAAGTAATAGTGCTACACAGTGACCAAATAATACTGCCAAATAGAGTGCCAAAATAATACCACAATATAGGAGCCAAGTAATAGTGATATAACATGGCCAAATAATACTGCCAAATAGAGTGCCACAATAATACCACAATATAGGAGCCAAGTAATAGTGCTATAACATGGCCACATAATAGCACCACATAGGACCCAAGTAATAGCGTTATAGAGTGGCCAAATAATACTGCCAAAAATAACCCAAGTAATAGCATTATAGAGTGCCGAAATGGGCCACAATATGAGCCAAGTAATAGTGCTACACAGTGACCAAATAATTCTGCCAAACAGAGTGCCAAAATAATACCACAATATAGGAGCCAAGTAATAGTGCAATAACATGGCCAAATAATAGCACCACATAGGACCCAATTAATAGTGTTATACAGTGGCCACATAATACTACTACATATGACCCAAGTAATAGTGTTATAGAGTGAAAAAATAATACAACAATATAAGAGCCAAGTAATACTGCTATACAGTGCTGAAATAATACCGCAATATAGGACTGAATTAATAGTGCTATAAAATGGCCAAACAATAATGCCACATAAGACCAAAGTAATAATGTTATAGAACGGTCAAATAATACCACCACATAGCACCTAAATAATAGTGTTATACAGTGGCCAAATAATACTGCCACAGATAAGCCAAGTAATAGTGTTATAGAGTGCTGAAATATGCCGCAATATAAGAGCCAAGTAATATAACTATAGAGTGGCCAAATAGCACAACATAGGACCCTGTTAATGGTGTTATATAGTGGACAAATAATACTGCCACATATAACCCTAGTAATAGCGTTATAGAGTGCCGAAATATTGCCGCATTATAAGAGCCAAGTAATAGTGCTGTAAAGTGGCTAAATAATGCCGCCATATAGGACACAACCTAAGTAATAGTGTTATACAGTGGCCAAATAATGCTGCCCCATATAACCCAAGTAATAGTGTTATAAAGTGCCAAAATATTGTCGTATTATAAGAGCCAAGTAATAGGGCTATACAGTGACCAAATCATTTTGCCAATTAAGACCCAGTCTTCACCTTACAGCTGTATTCAATGTTACCATATGTCATCATTTATCAATCTTACAGATCTCATACTGGCCACTCCAGGGCCGGCGTCAGCACCCGGCACACATGGGCAAATGCAAGGGTCCTGGACAGCTGGGGGGCCCACTCGCCGTTTTCAGTCCTGCAGGCCCCAGGCTGAGTTACGGCCGCCACTCGGCCATATCAGACTCCTACCTCCGTCTCTTTCAGGAAAGTCACATTTATATTAGGAGGAGGTGAGCTGTGATATCATCTATTGTGAATGGTGGATCTTGGTGCTAGCTACTATAAATAGAGGTGTTATCAGTCATTGTACAGGAGGAGGAGGTGAGCTGTGACATCGCATAGTATGAATGTTGGATCCTGGGTTATCTACTATATATAGAGGTGTTATCAGTCATTGTACAGGTGAGTTGTGACATCTATGGTTAATGATGGATCCTATATTATCTACTGTATACTGTATAGAGGTGTTAACAGTCATTGGACAGAAGGAGGAGGAGGTGAGATTTGGCATGGTCGATCCTGTGTAATGTACTGTATATAGAGGTGTTATCAGTCATTGGAAAGGAGGAGGAGGTGATCTGTGATATCACCTATTGTGAATGGTGGATTATGTGCTGTCTAATGTACAGAGAGGTGTTATCAGTAATTATACAGGAGGAGGTGAGCTGTGATATCACCTATTGTGAATAGTGGATTCTGTTATCTACTGTATATAGAGGTGTTATCAGTCATTGGACAGGAGGAGGAGGTGAGCTGTGACATCACCTATTGTGAATGGTGAATCCTGTGTTATCTACTGTATATAGATGTGTTATCAGTCATTGGACAAGAGGAGAAGGAGCTGAGCTGTGACATCTCCTATGGTTAACACTAGAAGTTGAAATTTCGAGCTCCATTGTTTCCAAAAGTAGAAATGTTAAATGACACCTCTCTGGGACTTCTAGTGTTAATGGTGGATCCTGAGTTAAGTACTGTATATAGAGGTTTATCAGTCATTGGACAGGAGAAGGAGGAGGTGAGCTGTGACATCACTTATTGTGAATATTGGATCCTGTGTTATCTATGCATCTAGAAGTGTTATCAGTCCTTGGACAGGAGGAGGAGGTGAGCTGTGATATCATCTGTTGTGAATGGTGGATTTTGTGCTATCTACTGTATATAGAGGTGTTATCAGCCATTGTATAGGAGAGGGAGGCGGTGAGCTGTGACATCACCTATTGTGAATAGTGGATCCTGTGTTATCTACTGTATATAGAGGTGTTATCAGTCATTGCACAGGAGGGGGAGGAGGTGAGCTGTGACATCACCTATTGTGAATGATGGATCCTATTTTATCTACTTTTATATTTTATACTTTTCCTTTTTTGTATTCTCTTACCTATTACTTTTCATGGGGTTTCTCACTAAATTGTTTAACTAGATTGTACCTTGATATAAAACCATGTCATTTTTGTGTTGTTACACATTTCTTTTGTTGTGACTATATGGATTTCTTTTCCCTGTATCAAAAAACAATAAAGAAATTCAGTGTTATACGTTGTCTGGATAATACCGCCATACAGTCCCGAAATTATTTTTCTACATAGAAAATAGATATTGCTGCCATATAGGACCCATATATAACAGTGCTATACAGTGGCCAAGTAATACTGCCACAGAGGATGAAAATCTCAGTGCTGTCAAGTTCTTGAATAATACTGCCATACAGGAAAAATAATAATAGAGCTATATAGAGCCCGAATAATACAGATATACAGAACCCAAATAAAAGTGCTATAGATTTCTTGAATAATACTGCCATACAGGATCCAAATTGGAGTGCTATAAAGATCTTTAATAATCTATATATATAATTGCCTTATTCTGTCTGTCTGTCTGTCTGTCTGTCTGTCTGTCTATCTGTCTGTCTGTCTGTCATGCTCCGAAATTGTGTCCTTACGGTGACACAAAGCTGATTGGCCGCTGGGCTCGCCATGGCCCCGCCCCCCCACACGGATTGGCCTCTCGCCCCGGCTCTCTGCAGGCCCCGCCCCCTCACGCAATGCACGCTCGCTGTGGCCCAACTGACACGGGGCTCCGATTCCCAGGTGAGTACACACACATCAGATCACACTCACTCTCACACTCACTCTCACACATCACATCCACACATCACAACATGCTGGGATATCGCTTGCTTCTACACCGGCTCCGTCAGGATCCCGGCAGCGCCACACATAACCTTGCGATGCTGGGATCTTAACGGAGGCCGTGAAAGCTGGTAACCATTATACACATCGGGTAACTAAGGTCCCTTAGTTACCCGATGTGTATCATAGTTACCAGTGTACACCGGCTCACACTCACTCTCACACACACATCACACACACATCACATCGCATCCACACATCAAGGTCCTGCAGCTGCAGAACATACACACACATAACAGCACACACACACACATACACACACATAACAGCACACACACACACATACACACACATAACAGCACACACACACACATACACACACATAACAGCACACACACACAAATCAGATCACACTCACTCACATACACACATCACATCGCATCCACATACTCACAACATCCTGGGATATCGCTTGCTTCTCGGCGGCGATATTGTGCTGTTGTGAGCTTCCAGGACCTGACGGAGGATCACATGGCCAGAAGCATGTGATATCCCCGGATGTTGTGAGTATCAGCGCGTATGTGCAATATCGTCAGTGTCTGTGTGTGTGAGTGTATGCGATCGGGTGTGTGTGAGTGTATGCGATCGGGTGTGTGTGAGTGTATGCGATCGGGTGTGTGTGTGAGTGTATGCGATCGGTTGTGTGTGTGAGTGGATGCGATCGGGTGTGTGTGAGTGTATGCGATCGGGTGTGTGTGAGTGTATGCGATCGGGTGTGTGTGTGAGTGTATGCGATCGGGTGTGTGTGTGAGTGTATGCGATCGGGTGTGTGTGTGAGTGGATGCGATCGGTTGTGTGTGTGAGTGGATGCGATCGGTTGTGTGTGTGAGTGGATGCGATCGGTTGTGTGTGTGAGTGGATGCGATCGGTTGTGTGTGTGAGTGGATGCGATCGGGTGTGTGTGAGTGTATGCGATCGGGTGTGTGTGAGTGTATGCGATCGGGTGTGTGTGTGAGTGTATGCGATCGGGTGTGTGTGTGAGTGTATGCGATCGGGTGTGTGTGTGAGTGGATGCGATCGGTTGTGTGTGTGAGTGGATGCGATCGGTTGTGTGTGTGAGTGGATGCGATCGGTTGTGTGTGTGAGTGGATGCGATCGGGTGTGTGTGAGTGTATGCGATCGGGTGTGTGTGTGAGTGTATGCGATCGGGTGTGTGTGTGAGTGTATGCGATCGGGTGTGTGTGTGAGTGTATGCGATCGGGTGTGTGTGTGAGTGGATGCGATCGGGTGTGTGTGTGAGTGTATGCGATCGGGTGTGTGTGTGAGTGTATGCGATCGGGTGTGTGTGTGAGTGGATGCGATCGGGTGTGTGTGTGAGTGGATGCGATCGGTTGTGTGTGTGAGTGGATGCGATCGGTTGTGTGGGTGAGTGGATGCGATCGGTTGTGTGTGTGAGTGGATGCGATCGGTTGTGTGTGTGAGTGGATGCGATCGGTTGTGTGGGTGAGTGGATGCGATCGGGTGTGGGTGAGTGTCGGCAGAGGAGCACGGCGTGCTGGAGGAGGCTGGGAGCAGAGAGGCTGATCTTGGGGAAGGCTGGGAGGGGGGGGCTGATGCTGAGGGAGGCTGGAAGGAGAGAGGCTGAGCAAACGTGCTCCATCCGCCATACTGCGCACTCCCCATCGTGCTGCATCCCCCATGCTGCGCACTCCCAAACGTGGTCCATCCGCCATGCTGCGCACTCCCAAACGTGCTCCATCCGCCATGCTGCGCACTCCCAAACGTGCTCCATCCGCCATACTGCGCACTCCCCATCGTGCACCATCCGGCATGCTGCGCACTCCTAAGCGGATGGAGCATGATGGGGGGTGCGCAGCATGGCGGATGGAGCACGTTTGGGAGTGCGCAGCATGGCGGATGGAGCACGTTTGGGAGTGCGCAGCATGGCGGATGGAGCACGTTTGGAAGTGCGCAGCATGGCGGATGGAGCACGTTTGGGAGTGCGCAGCATGGCGGATGGAGCACGTTTGGGAGTGCGCAGCATGCCGGATGGTGCACGATGGGGAGTGCGCAGTATGGCGGATGGAGCACGTTTGGGAGTGCGCAGCATGGCGGATGGAGCACGTTTGGGAGTGCGCAGCATGGCGGATGGACCACGTTTGGGAGTGCGCAGCATGGCGGATGGAGCACGTTTGGGAGTGCGCAGCATGGTGGATGGAGCACGTTTGGGAGTGCGCAGCATGGCGGGTGGAGCACGTTTGGGAGTGCGCAGCATGGCGGATGGAGCATGATAGGGGGTGCGCAGCATGGCGGATGGAGCACGTTTGGGAGTGCGCAGCATGGCGGATGGAGCACGTTTGGGAGTGTGCAGCATGGCGGATAGAGCACGATGGGGAGTGCGCAGCATGGCGGATGGAGCACGTTTGGGAGTGCGCAGCATGGCGGATGGACCACGTTTGGGAGTGCGCAGTATGGCGGATGGAGCACGTTTGGGAGTGCGCAGCATGGTGGATGGAGCACGTTTGGGAGTGCGCAGCATGGCGGGTGGAGCACGTTTGGGAGTGCGCAGCATGGCGGATGGAGCATGATAGGGGGTGCGCAGCATGGCGGATGGAGCACGTTTGGGAGTGCGCAGCATGGCGGATGGAGCACGTTTGGGAGTGCGCAGCATGGGGGATGCAGCACGATGGGGAGTGCGCAGTATGGCGGATGGAGCACGTTTGGGAGTGCGCAGCATGGCGGATGGACCACGTTTGGAAGTGCGCAGCATGGCGGATGGAGCACGTTTGGGAGTGCGCAGCATGGGGGATGCAGCACGATGGGGGGTGCGCAGCATGGGGGATGGAGCACGATGGGAGGTGCACACCTCCCCCCAACACACACACACACGCGCACTGCACAACACACACACACTAGGAATCACAAACAACGCCCTACACAGACACCCACACACACAGACAACGCTGCACACACAAATATACGCACATACTGCACAACACACACATTGCTCAAAACATACCTCCCCCCAAAACACACCACACCCACACAAACCGCACAACACACACACACACACAACGCTACAGACACACAGCGCTCCACAAACAACGCAACACACGCAACACACATACAACACCGCTCTCACCCCCCGCGACACTCAGAACATGTACAGCGCCCTACACAAACACTTGGTAACTACACACAACAACATCTATATATATAACAAAAATCATACATGAACTACACAATACGTAAATTCTAGAATACCCGATGCGTAGAATCGGGCCACCTTCTAGTACTGTCATAAAGGAGCTAAATAACAGAGCAATATATTTCTTAAATAATACGGCCATACTGACCCAAATAGAAGTGCTATACAAGACCCAAGTAATACTGCCATACAGGAACAGAAATAACCATGCTATACAATGCATACTTCAATACAAGACACAAATAGTAGCGCTATATAGTCTGTAAATAATACTGCCACATGGGACCCAAATAGCGTAACTATACAGTCTCTGCACAAACTTTGTTAGTCTGAATATGGTTTTGACTACCTGGGTTCCACCAGGTAGAAGGGAATCCCCCCCCCCCGGCAAGCGCTGGGTACACCGGAAATATGATCCAACGTTGGGCCCTGGCACTGGGAATAAAGTAGTGGGGTCACCTCCTAAACTGACCTGAGACTGATCCTTGCATTCCCTAACATCCCAAACGAATCCTTCACCTCATCGCTGATTACAGGCCTGGGCTTTTGCTTGGCCTGAACTCACCCTTGCTAGTGAGACGGCGGGTGAGAGCACTAGTCTCACCAATACAATACTAAAATACAAGGTCAGGGAGACAGATAGGGGCAAAATAGACACAATAAGGAACACACTCCAAACTCCTCAAGTGCAGCTAAACACAGCTGTAATAGTCATATTGTGACGCCCTGGACTAGCCAGGTAGTCACGGTTAGGCCCTTGCACAACACCCATCCTCAAATAAGGTGACAGCAGCCAACCTACTAAATCCTAGTCACCTCCCTCTGGGTTTGATGTCCACACCAGGGGGGTGGATCCAGGCGGTTGGCCACACCCTCTGAGGAGTTCACATGCCCAGAGGCAGGAAAAATCCACAGAGATCAGTTTAGGGAGAGGAGGAGAGCAGTTGTGAAGTGGAGCAGAGGAGTAAATCTGTCAGTGTCCTGGGTAGGAGCCCGGGCACTTTGGCTAGGAGGCAGACGGTGGTGGCCGTCTGCAGGAGCCGGAAAGACAGTCTTGGTGGAACCGTAGGTAGCCGGGACAGGGTAGTGGCCCGCCGGTACCGAATCGGGGAACCGACTGGAAACCGGAGCACAAAAGGGGGTACTCAGACCCTGAAACTCGGTCCCGAATCTACCGGACCCCGTTAATTAACTGATTGAGGTCTGGACTCTAGGTCCTTTCCCACCCAAGTCCCGAAAGAAGGCAACAGCCCACCGATTCCGGATAACGGCCACCGCCAAGGCCAAGAGATCCAACGGGCCAGTGCCTGCGGGCAAACGGGCTCTCCCGACATACACGCCAGGGAGCGGGACTCCCGTCGCTGAAGCGCGGCTGTCCATAGCTACAAAAAGGTGCAGGAGAGACGGACACCATCAACCCGTTTGGGGAACCGAAGCAGCCGGTTGCGGGCACCGACCATCATCCATTTGGTTTACCAGAGACTCATGTGTTTGTCAGAGTGAGTACCACTGTGCCTTCAGGCCACGCAGCACCCTGCCCCGCCGAGCACCGACATTGCATCACATCAAACAGGTCCCGGGGCCACCACCCCTGCCCATGGAGGGGTTAACACCAAAAGCTGCACCACCATCTCCCCCAGGGTGCCTAGTAACCAGCAGCGGTGGTGCCTACATTCATCACAACCCGTGGGTGGCGTCACAAACTCTAATCTAAAACCCCCTTCCAAGCGCCAGCCCCTTGCAGAGCGACGTGACCCCTGGTCTGGAGATGCTCGAGCCACCGACACACGAGCCCGGATCCGAGCGGCTTGGCTGCAGCCGAGTGTGGGGCGGTACAATATCACCTCAGCTTCTTCCAGAGACTAGCTCCTTCCAAAGAAAACAGCTTAGAAATGAAGATTCTATACCCGGCACCAGATGGTGAGACATGTGATCTTTTATAGTGAAGGGGAGTGATCACATGGAGCTGCACCTGAGATCAAGGCTACAAAGGATAGCCAGAGAGGAAAGCGTGCATAATAAGGCGTTGTGACCTTCTGGTCCCAGACTCGCCAGAGGGCTCCCCCGAGCGGGGCACAGCCATGACAGGCCTAAACAGCAAATGTGCCTAGTTTTGCATCGTGGCATAGTTTTTAGGTCAGGTGGTGGCCATATTGATTGTCCTTCAGCTTTTCCAGTAATAGATATAACATAAAAAAGTGAAAAAACTGGGTATCAACAGAAGAGGGCGCCACCGAGCCTTATGTTCATTTGGGGGGGGTAAATGGTGTTTGTATGAATGCCAGATCCTCTATATTTATGAGCCGCAGCTGTCGGGCACACGTGTCGTGCCGCGGGCTGCCGGCCTTCCTTCTGGGCCAGCGTCCTCTGTTTCTTGCTTTATACCCAGAGATTCCTGGATTTATTTTTAGCCCCATTACATTTATTAGGAACTCAAACATAAGGTCAGAAGAATGAGTAACAATAGAAGGGGCTGCTTTGTTCTAGATATAGACGGCCGCACATGCCTGAGAGCAGCCATCACTCCATTGTTCTGCAGCCTTCATAGCCCAGGCCTTATGGGTTTAATGGTGGGGAGGGGGGGAGGGGGCCTCACCGGGAGAGACCTCAGCATCACCTATTTTGGATATTGCAGACCCATTTTGCATAACCCTATTTCAAGAGCTGTTACCTTTATATATTATTATTGCCTCCCCCTGACTCTAATGGAAGAAATTTTTTCATTAAAGTTCTTGTTTAATTATTTATTTTCTTTATTTCCCTCCAGGGGAACTGGAACCAGTGATCACTGCACTGTGGAAACAAACAGGGGCGTAACGACCGCGGTCGCAGCGGTCGCCACTGCGACCGGGCCCGCAGGGTTTTAGGGGCCCGGCAGCCGCTCTGCACAGCCGGCTCCTCTCTGTAACAGAGGAGATGCGCTGTGTAGTGGCCGACTACGGGACCGCCAGGGGGCCGGCCTGTGAGTCAGGGGGCCCGGTGTCAGCAGGGGGCATAGGGGCCCCCTGACCTGGAGAGACCCACCAGGCGTTTCTGAGCTGCGGCAGAGCAGAAGCGCTCCTGCACAGCAGACGAAATCCATCCTTCCAGGACCTGCGATGATGTCACGCCCATGTGAGTGTGTGGGAGGAGACACAGGATGCCGGGCAGAAAGCATCAGAAGATACGGATTCCTGAAGGAGACATGGACACATGATGACTGGTAATGAGAAAAGAGGGGGCACGAGGGGGAGGGGAGTGCAGGGTGAGTGGCATATGAGGGCTGCAGACTGTGACAGAAGGATGTGAAGGGGTGCAGAGTGTTTGAGAGGGGTAAGTTGGGGTACAGGCAGGGTGAGATATGTGGGGCAGGGTGTGTGACATATGGGGGTGTAGTGTGTGTGCTATGGGGGGTGCAGGCTGTATGGGGAGCAGTGTGTGTGACATATGGGGGCAGGGTCATAACTACCGTGGTTGCAGGGGTCAAAAGGAGAAGAGAGGTACTTGTTTTTTTATTTTGCTGGCTCCATGACACATGGAGGCCTGGAGGGGCCTTGCTGCATGACACATGGAGGCCTGGAGGGGCCTGGCTGCATGACATGGAGGCCTGGAGGGGCCTGGCTGCATGACATGGAGGCCTGGAGGGGCCTGGCTGCATGACATGGAGGCCTGGAGGGGCCTTGCTGCATGACACATGGAGGCCTGGAGGGGCCTGGCTGCATGACATGGAGGCCTGGAGGGGCCTTGCTGCATGACACATGGAGGCCTGGAGGGGCCTTGCTGCATGACACATGGAGGCCTGGAGGGGCCTTGCTGCATGACACATGGAGGCCTGGAGGGGCCTTGCTGCATGACACATGGAGGCCTGGAGGGGCCTGGCTGCATGACATGGAGGCCTGGAGGGGCCTGGCTGCATGACATGGAGGCCTGGAGGGTCCTGGCTGCATGACATGGAGGCCTGGGGGCCTGGCTGCATGACACATGGAGGGCCTGGGGTGGCTGGCTGCATGACACATGGAGGCCCTGGGGTGGCTGGCTGTATGACACATGGAGGCCTGGAGGGGCCTGGCTGCATGACACATGGAGGCCTGGAGGGGCCTGGCTGCATGACACGTGGAGGCCTGGAGGGGCCTGGCTGCATGACACATGGAGGCCTGGAGGGGCCTGGCTGCATGACACATGGAGGGCCTGGGGTGGCTGGCTGCATGACACATGGAGGCCCTGGGGTGGCTGGCTGCATGACACATGGAGGCCTGGAGGGGCCTGGCTGCATGACACATGGAGGCCTGGAGGGGCCTGGCTGCATGACACATGGAGGCCTGGAGGGGCCTGGCTGCATGACACATGGAGGCCTGGAGGGGCCTGGCTGCATGACACATGGAGGCCTGGAGGGGCCTGGCTGCATGACACATGGAGGCCTGGAGGGGCCTGGCTGCATGACACATGGAGGCCTGGAGGGGCCTGGCTGCATGACACATGGAGGCCTGGAGGGGCCTGGCTGCATGACACATGGAGGCCTGGAGGGGCCTGGCTGCATGACACATGGAGGCCTGGAGGGGCCTGGCTGCATTACACATGGAGGCCTGAGGGCCTGGCTGCATGACACATGGATGCCTGGAGGGTCCTGGCTGCATGACATGGAGGCCTGAGGGCCTGGCTGCATGACACATGGAGGCCCTGGAGGGGCCTGGCTGCATGACACATGGAGGCCCTGGGGTGGCTGGCTGCATGACACATGGAGGTCTATGGGACTGCATAAAAAACATGAAGGACACCTTATACATGGACTAGGGGTACATTATACATGGAGGAGTATGGGGCTGCATAATACAATATGAAAATTGATGGGGCTGGATTATAATACATATAGGACTATGGGGGCTGCATTATAATATATGGAGGACTATGGAGGCTACCTTATACATGGACTATGGAAGTGCATTATAAAACATGGAGGACTATGTGGTGCAGTATAATATATGGAGAACTATGGGGTGAATTTTAATACATGGAGAACTATGGGAAATGCATTATAATTGAAGGGCTACTTTATACATGGAGGATTATGGGGGTGCATTATAATATATGGAGGGCTATGTATCTGCATTCTAATATATGAAGGGTTATGTGAGACCCTTTATACAATTATTTGGAAGGCTATGTGGGGGCTGTTATAGTATTTTGAGAACTTTATACAGGGGGGACAAAGATACAAGTATGGGATGGAAATGTTTTGTGCTGAGGGAAAAAGGCTCTTTCCCTCAGCAGCCAACTTTCCCATGCTCTGCTATA
This sequence comes from Anomaloglossus baeobatrachus, assembly GCF_048569485.1. Taxonomy (NCBI): domain Eukaryota; kingdom Metazoa; phylum Chordata; class Amphibia; order Anura; family Aromobatidae; genus Anomaloglossus; species Anomaloglossus baeobatrachus. Next base: position 35,986,590 of record NC_134356.1, on the reverse strand, counting down.
CATCTCTCAGCACCCAGCTTTCCCATGTTCTGATATACATCTCTCAGCACCCAGCTTTCCCATGTTCTGATATACATCTCTCAGCACCCAGCTTTCCCATGTTCTGCTATACATCTCTCAGCACCCAGCTTTCCCATGCTCTGCTATACATCTCTCAGCACCCAGCTTTCCCATGCTCTGCTATACATCTCTCAGCACCCAGCTTTCCCATGCTCTGCTATACATCTCTCAGCACCCAGCTTTCCCATGCTCTGATATACATCTCTCAGCACCCAGCTTTCCCATGTTCTGCTATACATCTCTCAGCACCCAGCTTTCCCATGCTCTGCTATACATCTCTCAGCACCCAGCTTTCCCATGTTCTGATATACATCTCTCAGCACCCAGCTTTCCCATGTTCTGATATACATCTCTCAGCACCCAGCTTTCCCATGTTCTGATATACATCTCTCAGCACCCAGCTTTCTCATGCTCTGATATGGGAAAGCTGGGTGCTGAGGACAAGATAAATATCAGAACATAGGAAAGCTGGGTGCTGATAGAGGGATTTCAGGGTGCTGTGGGTGAGAGCCAAGTGTCAGCGTCATTATCCTGTACCCCGAGTGTCAGTGTCATTATCCCTTACCCCATACCTCCCAACCGTCCCGGATACAGCGGGACTTTCACGCTTTACGTTGTTTGTCCCGTTGCCACGATCGGGACGGCCGGCTCCCGGGCTCCGCCCACCCACTCTCTCTCCGCCTCCCTGCTTTTCCCTCCTACCATCCCA
>NC_134356.1:35975821-35980821 GCF_048569485.1 Anomaloglossus baeobatrachus | reverse complement strand
CATGGCCGAAAGTGTTGGCACCCTTGAAATTGTTCTAGAGAAGGAAGTATTTCTCCCAGAAAATCATTGCAGTTACACGTTTTGTTATACACATGTTTATTTCCTTTGTGTGTTTTGGAAAAACACAAAAAAACTGAGGAAAAAAATACAAATTGGCCAGAATTTCACACAAAACCCCATAAATGGGCCGGACAAAACTGTTGTTTCTCTCAACTTAATATTTGGTTGCACACCCTTTACCCTTTGGAATAAATATCTGCAATCAGTCGCCTCCTATACCCATCCACAAGCTTCTTACTCCTCTCCCCTGGAATTTCGGACTCTTCTTTATAAACGTCTCCAGGCCTCTCATATCTGAAGGCGTCTTCTCTTCTCCCAACAGCAATTTTCAGATCTCTCCATAGGTGTCAATGGGATTTAGATCCGGACTCATTGCTGCCACTTCAGAACTCTTCAGCGATTTGTTTCTATCCATTTCTGGGGGCTTCTTGAAGTGTTTGAGGTCATTGTCCTGCTGGAAGACCCATACAAACCCAGCTTTCTGACAATGGGCACTACATTGCCACCCAAAATCCTTTTATAATCCTCAGATTTATGATGTCTTGCACACAGTCAATGGTCCCAGTGCCAGAGGCAGCAAAACAACCCCAAAACATTTCTGACCTCCACCATGTGTGACTGTAGGTCTTGTGTATATTTCTTTGTAGGCCTAATTCTGTTTTCGGTAAACAGTAGATTGATGTGCTTTACCAAAAAGCTCTATCTTGGTCTCATTTGTCCATAAGATGCTTACCCAGAAGGATTTTGGTTACTCAGGTACATTTTGGCAAACTGCAATCTAGCTATTTTTATGTCTCTGTGTCTGCAGTGGGGCCCTCCTAGGTCTTTTCCATAACATTTAATTTCATTCAAATGTGGACGAATAGTTCATCCTGACACTGATGCCCCCTGAGCCTGCAGGACAGCTTTGATTTCTTTGTAGCGTGTTTGGAGATGCTTATCCACCATCCGGACCATCCTGCATTTCAACCATTCAATTAATTTTTCTCTTCTGTCCACATCCAGGGAGATTATCTACAGTGATATGGGCTGTAAACGTCTTGATTATGTTCTGTTGATGGACAAAGGAACATCAAGATCACTGGAGATGGACTTGTAATCTTGAGATTATTGATTACATTCAATAATGTTGGTTCTCAGTCAGTTCTCTTCTCCTCTTTCAGTTCTCCATGCTTAGTGTGGCATACACAGACAATGCAAAGATTGAGTCAACTTCTCCTGTTTTTATGCGGATTTAGTTGTGATTTTCATATTGCCCACACCTGTTACTTTCACAGGTGAGCTTGACCGAGCATCACGTGCTTGAAACAAAGTTGTTTACCCACAATTTTGGAACAGTGCTAACAATTTTGTCCGGACCATTTTTGGGATTTTGTGTGAAATTATGTCCAATTTGCCATTTTTTCTCAGTTTTTTTTGTGTTCTTCCAATACACACAAAGAAAATAAACATGTGTATAACAAAACGTGTGTACAGTAATTGCAATCATTTTCTGTGAGAAATACTTTATTTTCTGGAACAATTTCAAGGGTGCCAACACTTTCGACCATGACAGTACACTATATGGAGTGTATGGGGTAGTATTGCACAAGACACCATCCAAGGTAAGGCTGACCCTGGCTGTACCCTTACGGATGCCATGCTTTCCCGACACTTCCCAAAAGTGAACTCAAAATTCGGAAACAGTGCCAGATATTTCACTGTCCCTTTGAAGACAATATGTCACTTTCTATAAATATATAATCATTTTTAACCTGGAGTAAATGCCGCTATTATTGTCACGCTTGGTATGGGGAAATACCAGACGAATGGCGAAAGGGAAGGGGGAGAGGGAAACCCTGTCTCTAGGGAATGGGGAAGATGGAGACCCTTGGTAAAAACCTACCACTTGTCCCTGACTCCCATGACATCCCTAGATAGGTTCCACATCTATACGCCGATCAGGATACCTAGGCCCTCGCTGATTCTGAAATAGGCCCTAGGTAGTTACCAAACAGGATGAGCACTAGTCAACCCCACTAAGACCTAAAGAATACAAAAAAAGGGGATGCAAATGGACAACTTATCTGCAAGATGACTTTGGAAGAATGAAAGACACATACATGTTTCGACAGGAGATTTCAAGCCGACTGCTTACAATCTGGACAGCATAGTAGTAAACTCTATCACCGACAATAAACCTACGAGAAATGCAAGTATACATAGACACAGGGAGCAGGGATGAGGATTTGCAGCTAAACTGCCAAGATATCTGCAGGGTCCTAAAGGGAAGGAGTAAACCGTAACAGGGAAGATAAATAGAACACCATTCACACCAAGGAAGAAAGAATGGAATATCAAGGAGCAATTTGTGCAGCCAAACACAGCGACCTTCTGCAGCCGGACACCACAGGCCTGTCTGTCAACTGTGACACACCGGGCCATGACAGTTCTCCTGAATCTGGTTTCTTTTTTTATCGTACATATTCGGCGATGAAGATACCTAGGCTCTGGCTGACTCGGAAATATTTCCTAAGATATAGTTCGCTCTTGCCTTTACATCAAATTAGTCAAGTGGGTGTGGTTCTCAGTTCTTAACTGAGAGGATGCTCCCACTTGGTTAAAAAAATAATATATGTATACCGTATATAAGAAAAGAAGGGCCATATCTCAGGAACACACCGATGACAGTTCTCCTGAATTTGTTGTTGTTTTTCTTTTTTTTTCCCGCACCTATTCGCCGATCAGGATACTTAGACCCTGGCTGACCCTGGTTGACCCTGGCTGACCCTGAAACAGTTCCTGAGATATAGCTCGCTTGTCCCCTTACATCAAATTAGTCAAGTAGGTGTGGTCCTCAGTTCTTACCTCTGCAAGGATGCGCCCACTTGGCTAAAAAAAAATCTTTATTTATATACAGCAAAGGAAAGGGACCATATCTCAGTAACGGAGAGGCGCAGGCAGAAAAGAAAAATATTGCTGGATTTAGGAGAACAGCGGCATTTACACCAGGATAAAAAAAAATTATGTTTACGGTAAGTGACAAGACGGCTTTAAGGGGTATATCTTATTGATTAAGGATATTTAAACACTTGGACCCCCAAGGATCACAGGAATGATGCGGCTGCTGCACTGTTTGGTGCAGGGAATGACAGCTGGACCCTTTCATTTGATACTGTCGTACCTTGCAAGGCAGGTTCGCTACGCATTACTCATTACTTAACCAGCGCTTCTTTTATTCTCAGGATTAGTGGTGGTCCAAGAGGCAATAGCATATTTCTATAGGGGTATACCCCATCAGGGCATTACAACCGTGACTGGTGTATGGGGCCCGGTGAAAAGGGGGGCCCGGAATTGGATGCAATGGGGACTTTTTGTGCAGACACAATTGATGAAGGCATTGTATGGTGGCACAGGTATGGGGGAATACTACGAGGTGGGGGAGGGAAACCCTGTCCCTAGGGAAGAGGGTGACCCCTGGTTAAAACCTACCGCTGGTCCCTGGATCTCCTGACGTCCCTAGATAGGTTCCACACCTATACGCCTATCAGGATACCTAGGTCCTGGCTGACTCTGACTCCTAGCTAGTGATCAGGACAGGATGAGCACTAGTCAACCCCACTAAAGACCTAAATAACACACAGAGAAAACAAATAGGGGAATATAAATGGACAACTTATCTACTAGAGGACTTTGGGAGAACGTATGGTCTGGCCATCGGGCTCACATTAGCACCTTATGCCATACATCCCTCTTGGGTTTAATTATAATATCTATTATTCTTTGCTTCGGGCATAGATAATGGAAGCTTTAGCTGGCAATTAGAGAGGGACTGAGAGGCATCCAGGCAAATTAGGCTGAAGGAATGAAGCTGTAACTTCACCCGGCACATGTGCCCGCTGCGGGATATTTTAGGTACAATGAATGTGTAAAACGGCAGAGGCTCTTTCCATTACAAAGGGCACCTTGTAATCAAACTCCATATAGGCTATAGGATGGGACAGCGGGCGGCAGATCTGCCCACAATGCGGCCGGGATCATATTTCCAGCAGACAAGGCCATGGTCAAGAAAGATGCTATTTTAACAAACAAGGCGGGGGCAATAGAAGGAGACGGGACCTCCAGGAGCTCAGTCACTCCGCACATCCTACCCTCACTGACCGGCGGACGAAACACACAAGGTAACCCATCATTTCCACCCCTGCCTTATTGTCTATTGAATCCGAGACAAGCAGCTGCCTGGATGCCGCTTATCTTTTTCCAGCCAATTTGCATGTGATGCTCTATTTTGCTTTAAAAAAAAGAGGTTCATCAGCAGCTGCAGCGTTTATTATACAGCTCTGGATCCTCATTATCTCACAATACACAACGCAGATGTTATAAAACCTCTTTATGACAAAGTAAATGGGAATTTTGAAAAAAGACAATAATTCATCCTCGCTCTTCAGAAAGAGGTTCTGCAGCAGCTGACCTGTGTACATGTTTTTTTATATATATATATATATATATATATATTATATATATTATATACACATTTTTATATATATTATTGATGACTAGCAACCATACAAAAAACAATGCACAGGTGAATACTATTATATGCAGTATATAGCAGGGGAATTGGGTAAGGTGTAAAAACACCTTAATTGGTGGCAAAGTTCTAATATCAACTCCCCTGGCTGTTGAAATCCGACAGGAATGGTGACAGCTGGAGAGAAGACTTCAATCATGTGTCATCACACGTCCGAAATCTTACTGAATTGTTTAAATTCCAGCAAAAAATTGTAATGCAAATTCTCTTCCTCTAGGTGGCGCCATACACCATGGTTTGTAATGTTTAGGTTATGATTTTGTTATATATGATATATCTGGTAATAATGAAAAAGACGCGACCAACTGAGGAACAGACACTGTGATAATGAGCAAAACAATCAAAACGACTGTTGGAACACCATTGAAAA